>NC_068359.1:59414916-59432416 GCF_020536995.1 Dreissena polymorpha
GTCAGGTTTCTGCCGACTCACGACGTTGTTGCATTAAAGTTTGCAGTGAGGCGCGCGTATGTAAAATCAATAGCTCTCACTTAAAAGAGGTATTGTCGTCGGTGAAAATAAATCCAGATGCGTTTCTCACACGGTCCCTTCTATAATAAACCCATGATGTCCTTCTTATTTAAGAAAGCCTACTTGACCAACAGATAACATATCAGACGTCTATCGATACTAATTAGGTAAGCGATGAAAAGATACATCCTTAAATAATTATGCAACTTTAATTAAAATAGATATAACATATTAAATAACTTAAAGATCTGGCGCTTGGGATTAGTCCAGCCTGGTTCGTTTCAGAAGTTGTTTAACATTTTTTTGTTGCATGTAGCTCGGTTTGTCCACTTCAGACATACTTCTATCTAATCAATAAAACGGATTGATATATAAACAAACAATGCGTTCTATGTTATTCCGTTATTGATTTTTGAAGGCCAATACTGCATTGACCAATCAAACTAACTCCACAATACTGTACTTCTCCCTAGGTCTAATTTACGAGCGAATTTGTGAAACACTGCATACAAATATAGTGAGAACTCTAATTATATTTTTTTATGTTAATTTTTTGACCTAGTTGGCATATATCAACCCACTCCAAATGCTTTATTCTCATACGGCGCGAGACGCTCTCAAATGTTGCATACGCGCTTAACTGTCTGTCTGTTTGTATGTCTGTGTATCTGGTTGTTCACGCATATCTTTTTCCATATATATAAACAATCGAATGTGAACGAGTATCTATTAATAGATTCCAGAAAACGGAAATAACGTTGTTGTGAAATATAATTATCTCCCTTGAAACACAAAAATACTCATAATTTCACTGTATCTTCTAGATCCAACGTATTTCCGCTGTGTCTCTAACATAGTGTTAGGGTAGTTTATGAATCATTATCGGATCCTGCCCAAATAAAACTATGGTTTCATGTTTGTAATAAATGTCCATGTAACTGTCCCTTCTGTGTAAGTAAACTGTTCCAACATTGGAAGATGTGTTGCGGTGAAAGTATGGGGGATATAACTGTGAAAGAACCATCTTTTTTGTGGGGATGGGGATTTCACAGTATGTCTGCTTCATTCTGCACCGTAGCTAGGCGCACACGCCGAGTCTTCAATAGGAATATGTCTGTCTGTTTGTCTGCCTGTCTGTTTGTATGTCTGTGTATCTGGTTGTGAACGCATATCTTTCTCCATATATATATATATATATATATTTCTTCCCATGCATTGAAACTATTCTATATTGGGACGACATTCGGGACTACTTAATGAATATTAAAATATCTGATGTAATTCATGTATTCATTATTGATAGTAAGCGATTTGATACCAAACATGCTACAGATGTTTTCAACACCTCTTTCTATTTACCCCAAACTTCACCCACTTTATCTCCTACACCTTCCAACGTTCGTCCTTATACCTATAACAAGTGACACCATGTTATCGGAGTTGCTATTTTGCCTAGTGTGTTCCTGACTTATTATTTTATAATCTAATTATGTTCGTACTAGACCATGTAATTGTATATAGTTCAAGGCGAGGGAGAAGAATCATATAATACCGTGTCTTTCGTTCTCAGCCCATTCAAAATGTTTATATTTAATATAGATGTTTATGACATGCTATGAAATAGTTATTCAGTGTGTAAAGGGAACGGCCAAATGTATAATATATAAACAGGAGCTGTTAGACACGTCATGGTAATAGTGTAAATTGTTATTTTAACAAATAAAATAGTTTAAAAGTTAAGAGAGTTTACATCAGGCATGTTAAACGGCCACTTGAAACATATTCGTCTGTTGTACCAGAGGCAGAGTTGTACGTTTGAACAATTCCTTATAAGGCAATTACAGTTAAAATCAACTGATGACATTTTGTAAATAAAACACACAATTCGCGCTATAAGTATTGCCTATATTATATTCGTTCTACGTATTATTCGTGCTACGTAAATGAAGGAAAGTAATGTACATACAAATTGTATGTATAACAAGACTAGTTTCAGTGCATATTTTAATTGGAGAATGATGTAAAGACAACAGTGTTTTAAAGCTAGAAAAATACACTACTAAAAAGTAGGTTAGTTGACAGAAAGATTAAAACTATTATCAATTCTGAATACAGTGCAATCACAGTCCTAATATAAATGGATATTAAAAGTATGATAATAAAATATAAAATCACTATTCAATCACATTTTTGGTTGGCTATTTTTACGTGTCATTGATTGCGTGTCGAGTGTATCAGCATATTATTCATGCGCTCTAGTTTACAAATTATTAACTTATTTATTCAAATTGGTTACAACAAAGAATACGATATTAACATAATTAAATAATAAACAATAAAACCTTAAGTTCGTCAATATTGATTCACGATCTAGTTCTTTATTAAAATAAAAGTAACTTATCATTTGATCATTTTTGTCAAACAAAATAATTAAATGCTACTGACAGATATTCGTGAGGTCATCGTGCAAAATAAGTTATGATCGACTTCAGCTACTGTAGGGCTCTGGTCAATGTTATTCATTTCGTATGGTTATTATATGAACGCATGTTACATTTTGAATTTAACCTATATACTTAAGAGTGTACAATTGTGTTCAATGTTTAATGCAAGTTATATGTCAAATATATGCTTATACCATTATTTTTAATCGTTTATCATCAAACATATGCAACAAATATTATATATGTTAAGTTATTAAATTAACTTTGCCTTTATTTAGTTACTTAATTTCTCAATCTATGAAAAGGTTAGATTTATCAGTTTTCAGAGTTTTTTCTTATTTATGAAATTCGATAATGTAGAGTTTCGGTAATCGTTTATTGTGCACGACTCGAATCATGGTTTTATCCAACTACCAATCTCGTTTATAACATCATTTAGAATATTTAATAGACGTGTCAGGTTCGTTAAGTGAAGCCATACACCACTTTAATAGCACGTAACAGGGAAGAATCCGATTGATGAATGAATAAATACATTACGTTTTTAATCAGACCGGTAGGTATCGTGTTGAAATAGACCATTGTAATCTTCTTCTGTTGTTTTTCATGCTTTTGATGTTCTTAATTTGTGTCAATCACAATTACTTTACTAAAAACGATATGTTGTTTGATTGAATATGTGTTCTTATACGAAAATATAGAATAATGTTTTATCTGACTTCAAAGCTTCTTGAAACATCGTATTCCACACGCAGTAAAAATGAATCTTACTAACAGATATTTATATGTTTGACAAATTGTATTACAGTCTTAACGGACACTTTGTATTTTCAAATACTTATAACACGATAAAACAAGCAGGACACACGGCGATATTATTAGTGCAACTGGCTTGAAAGCCAACATGCTAATATGAATCCAATATTGGCTTGAGAATTGTATGGGTTTCATATATCTTGATGTATCTTGTTACGGTTAATTCGTTACCTTGACGCTCAACCAACACAATAACTACGAAGATTATGTACAAACATATACTAATGTATATCTACATGTTCATGCAGAATTGTACACAATATACGTCTCTCATATTCAATGTCGTCATTCGGTATGAAGTCTGTTCAATTTTATGCATATGCATTCACATCGTTCGCTTTAATTATTGATGCAGGTCTGAATCTAGTAAAATAAATTAATCTGTTTGACGTTAAGTGCGTTAAGCATCAAAATGTGTTTTTCTCGAATAAATGTCGATATATATATATTATCAATACTCCCTGTTTGTCACATTATACGCACACAATTATGTTATCAATAGTCTTACATGTACGGTTATCCGCACAACAAAACGATATTCGTGTTGTTATCTGGCCGAAATTCTATATATTGTTGTTAAAGTAATGGGTATATGCCGAATGAGTTTTGCTTTCTTAGTATTATCCAATTGTATCCCACGAATGACTATATATCAAGTATGTTTACGTTACTAAATGTGAAAATACATATTATTCTATGTAAACCGGTGCAATACAATCGATCATGCACCAAAGGCATCAAATAACTTGATATGTTAAGTTTATATCGTTGAAATAACATCTTATATTAGTCAAACATTGCTTTTCTTAAGACACCAACTAGAGTGGAAACTGTTTGCATATAACAGGGTGTACGTTGTACAAACATCATGCTTACGCTGTATTTTAATTACTGAGTAAGTTAATACGTATGTTACGACCCGTTGTGCAATACACCCGTTTTGCAATACATTTATTGCAAAACGGATTGGAGTGTCTTATTGCAATTTGATTTTTTTACAACAATCCGTTTTGCAATAAACATGTTTTGCAATAAAATCATCGCACATATATTTGCAATAATTTTATTGCAAAATGGATTGGAGTGTCTGATTGCATTGTGAAAATTTTATTACAACCCGTTTTGCAATAAACACGTTTTGCAATAAAATTATCACTCTTGTATTAATCAATGCATATAAATTGGAAGAGTTAAAAGGGAGTTTCAAAAATTTTATTAAAATATAATTGTTTAAAAAAATACACAAAACAGTGAGTTTAGACTTAAAATTAAAATGCATGGAAGGTGGTGAATTTCGAGATTTAATACGACAAAATAACACAGAATTTGTATCGAAAGTGGTTTCAAACAATTTAGTACTAAAGTTAAGATAATGCAAAAATGCAATAATGTATGGAAAAACGTGTTGAAATATCTCATTACAATGTGAATTTTGTGTAACAACCCGTTTCGCAATAAAATCATCACATATTTATTATTGTTTCATATTGATTTAAAACGGTATAAAGGAAGTTTCATAACAGTTTTTTAAAACAATTTTATTTAAAAACAACACTTGAAACTCGATTTTAACTCTCCCCAATCCATTTGAATTAATTAATACAAGAGAGATGATTTTATTGCAAAACGGTTTATTGCAAAACGAAAACGGGTTATTATAATATTTTCACATTGCAATAATACACTCCAACCCGTTTTGCAATAAATTTATTGCACTGACCCTGTGCAACTGGGTATCTACATATACCGCTCCACAATCACTTGGGATGAGAGATTGCCTTGAATTTGATGCAAATTTTAAAATGTTGCAACCTTTTTTATCGCTTATTTGAACGAGCGGATGCTCTGTTCTTCTAAATTATTCTTCGTTGGTCATCTTGTCTGGCAAAGCGAATTATAAGAATCGTCATGAGTCAGGTCTTGATGAAAACCTTGATTTTCGTTATGATAATGACGGTGTTTCTCCAAGTTCCGCTCTTTTTACTGTTTAATGCCAGTAAGAAAAATGCGTAACATACCGAGGCCTTTAAATTTACTGTTAGGTATGTTGTAAAGGAAGAAATATTTAGGAAAGAACGTTGTGTACCCGTAAAAGTACAATTAAACCATATATTACAATTAAATGTGTCATAAAGGTAATGATAAAGCACATACTGCATAATTCAGTATATCATTAAATGATATAAGTCATTGTAAATACTACATTTGAATGAGTGTTCAAATGCGAACTAACATTAACTGTAAATAATACTCTTTACAAAACGACAACAGGTTATCGAATCGATCTCTAAGACCTTCGTTTACCTACATGTTTATATGGAAATTGATTCTGCTTAAATTAAAACAACTCATGTTAACGTATATAAAACGTTACTTTCGCATACATATTAATTTACCAATAACAAATCTTCAAATATGTAAGATACTTCAATGTTAAGGTTATTTAAAGGCCGTTTTCACTGTTAAAATATTTAATCATTGATTGCTGTCAATGGTATCGGACATTATATTTGGTAGAGCCATCATTTGACAATCCTGTCATTACTGGATCACATAAAGAGAAATAAAAGATAAGAATCACGAGTACAAATGTCCTTCCACAAAATGTATCCTTAGTCAAACCAGCTAGCGCATAGTCTAGGCGGGTAGCACTATAGTAAACAAGAGATTTGTCCCTCACGAAACAGCAGTCATTTGCCGTGTTTATTTAGTCGGAGTAGAACATGCTCTCTGTAATTTGATTAATCTTGCTAAACGTAATTTCAAGGGTTAAGCGTGAAACTATTATATCAGATATGTGCATGAACATCACCTTGGGTGCATTTACAAATTATTTCCTCTGATACATCTTTTAGATAAATATTAACGAAAAAAAACTTACTACAACTGATCACACTTTTTCATTACATCGACAAACACAGCATATCTTTATTTTGATACATTTTGTAAAATATATGTACCATTAATTTGTTTGGGCGCTGCCCAAAAATTAGAAAGTTTCTTTACTTGAATATAGTTTTTAACACACGAAGAAAACACTGGTTTAAGGACTTCCCCATAAGCGAAAGGATACTGCTTACGTATCTACAACCATGCTGCAAAACTCGAAGAGAATGTAATTTTTTTTACAATAAGTAATGATTTGTTGCCTATTTTTGCCTGTTTACATTCATGTAGAAACGTTTGGAACAAACATATGTATCCCCCCCCCCAAAAAAAATGCCAAAATAATTGATAATTTGTTCGAAGAATATTACACCTATATTTGGTCGGAGTTTGCGAAATAAAAAATAAAATAATATACTGTATTTATTCCATATTCGATAGAATCAGACGCAAGCACACATCGAATAATAAAAATCAACAACATATGTTTCCTTATAAAGAAATACGGCACTAAAATTCCATCATACACTGATGTGAAGCATAAAGTTATGGAGAAGTTTCGGTTAGGGATTATTTCTATGATACTTGTATTTATTTTTCTACAACATATAGATTAATCAAGTTAACCCATCAAATATTGACGTATCGAATATATTTACTGAAAACAGTCGCTGTGATAGGTACTAGTTATTTCATAAAACAAACCTTATTTTCTTTGTAAATAGCTATACACACAATACAAACTGGTTCGATTACGATTGCGAACCTAAATGAGGACAATGAAGCTTTTCGTTCTTTTTCACTCAGTAAAGCAGATCAAGAGAACACATGTGTGTTCAATCAATTAATGACTTAATTTGCATTAAGAATTGTTGTTTTCATTGGCAAAATATGTATGAGATATTTTTTCAACAAAAGCATTGTGATTTTTTTAAGTAGCACATAGCGTCAATTAATTAAATTATACATTTTAACACCCCCACGTTAATAAGCCTTTGTAGTAACATGTAATATTTGTTAATACAAAAAGACGATGTATGATACAATTATGAGTTCAACTTGGAAATTAAGTATTCGCTGAGTATAACAAACCTATCTCTGTCGAATAACTTTATTTTGCAATAATACATTTTTACAAAAAAAATTATCGGAGAGTTATGGTTTTTGAACGAATACTTTATGTAATACCGTGATATGTTATGTAACTATTTGTGCTGTTTGGTTAGTTTGCTAAACTGTATAAGTGTATCGAGTTTATTTCCAAATAAATGGAAGGACGGGCTAATATTTCCTTCCAAAATAAGTGTTATTGATATAAATAATTATAGAGGGATTACTTTAGTACGTAGATTATCGAAATTATTTTTCACGATTTTAAATGAGCGCATTGCGAAGTTATTGCAATAAAAAGCAGTTTTTGGATCGCAGTTCAGAGTAAGAAAACATTTAAAAATCGAAAATCCACCGAACCCAACTAATTTTCTCTTATTTTATGCTTTACGGTGGTTTATAGAGAAATATCAGTTAATTAAAACTGATAATTTCACTGTTTCAAACAATGAAAATTATCAGTGAAAATTATCGATAATTTTCACTGTTTATGTTAAATGACGTCATTTTTTGACGAAATGACGTCATTTTTCCAACGAAATTCTTTAGTTAAACTCTTTAACAATGTATATAAACTGTGAAAAAAAGCATAAAATATAAAGAAAATTTGTTAACGCCACTCGTGAAAATATTATTTTCTATGATCACTCGTGAATTAAAATCGATAATCCACCAAATCCAACAAATATCCTTTATGAAATACACATGTATGTTTACATGTGTTGAAGTTACATTCCGCAATGCATTACTGTAAAAATGTTTAAATCTGGTATAAGAGGTCATTGCTTAGAATAGTTATAGATATGGATTCGAATGATAAGTCGCGTGTTAAATCGATAACATTGGAAAGTTGAGGTAATGTCGCCAATATTGGTTTCAATATATGTTAAAGACCTTGCATTTTCCCCAAAAGATAACATGACATTTGGTTTGTTTATTTATGTTATTATGTTGTGTTCATAAATTGCTTATGCCATGGCTATTTTAGGCATGTCATTTGTTGGCGTTTTTTTTCATTACAATTTTGGAGGCAAAATGTTAATAATGCCGCACTTTTAAGGCACACTGTTGCTTCAAACCGGAAAAAATTGTACCTCGAAAATATATAAGAAACAGTTATTGCGTCAGTGTTGATGCCTTAATGAACGTTAAAAATAAACACATAATATTGAATCTTGGCAAGTTCTTAAATGAAGTTTTGAACAGAATGCATTAGCCATCCGGCATACAACACGTTATTGTCTATGTTTTGTTGATATTTTGTTTGCATAATTATCGCATTATATACATTATAATATGTTCATATGCTTGTTTACTGTTGATGTTTGTGTATATTATAAATATTAACACACATCATTATAACTGTGCATACCCGCAGTCTGTCTTGTATCTTTTAGTTGTACTTGTATTATTGTACCTCATATCGCATTTGTAAATGTGCTGAGTGTAATAATACACTGGTAAAACTGGAAGTTTAATAAATTCACGCACATTTCGTGGGCACATCCCTTAAAGCCATGAATGAATCATAGTTTAAATGCAATTCGTTTGACATAACGTTAAACATATTATGCAACAAATCAGTCATGTATTTAAATAAAAACAATGAAACGTTTGCTGCATGTCATATTGTGTCTTCATATTGCGGACATTTCTGCCGAACATATTTAAAACTTTGTAATATATTACAAATATTCTTGTTAAGCCTGGTCCAACATGTCAGGGACTTTTGTGAGTGTGTGTTACAAACACGTATCTCATGCATTACTTTAAAATCGAATAGGATAGTGCCGCTACCAGTTATGAAATTCGACAATCTTTTATTACTTATTCGACAGAGATAAGAGTGGGCGCTCCATGCAGATTTTTATTGCTTCAAACATCCATTTGACTTTTTATATTGCGATTCCATTTGGGCGTTTCAGTTGTTTTTAACAACATTTCTTACAAAATCAAGAGTGATAATGAGAAGAATCAAATTATGAATTGTATATTTAATAGGCGATTAGTTATGTTTCAAAGTGTATGTTTGGCATTTATTTAACATAAAAATACTAGTTAGACCAAAAAAAATAATTTTGTGGTTACGGTTCCCCGACCGAGCCTATTATTTTGCTGCGACCTGACAACATTTTATTCAAAATTAAAAGCCAATGAAAAAATTGCGGTTAAATTAAAACTGTACCGGAGGATCGGTTTTTAGCCACGCCGACTGTTTTAACGGAATGCGATTTTTACGCGGGCACCGTAAGCCTAGTCCGATGAGGCTCGCGCTGTCGTTCGCCATTTCAGCCATTTGCGAAAATATTGAGAATTTGGCTCAAGAATAATCTAATTTGCGAAAATGCTAAAATCTCGTAAAATTTCACTGAAAACATCCGCCATTTAAATACAGACAGGTTGTCTATATTTTCTCTTTGTTTTCAATGAAAGTGTTCGCAATTTGAACAATCAACGAAAACCGGTCTGCACTAAAGCATGAGACATCGCTTGACCTTATATTGTTATTGAAGCGCACGTGGTAGCTGACCAATCAGCATTGAATTTGCTCACAAATAATTTTGGGTCATTCATGCGCAGACACTGAAATACACAGTTGATTCTGTCGTCCGCCAACAATATTGCGGCCGATGGCAAACGTCGTATAAAAATAGAAACAAATGAAAAGAAGCGTAACAATAAACAAATTATTTCTAAGCTAATCACTTTACACCTTTCTCCAGACTATAGATCGATCTATTAAAGGCTGATAATTAAATAATTAGTTCTATCTCGATGATGTTACACCTTTCTGCCGATTATCGTTTGAAATTAAAAGGTGATAATAAGTAGTTGTTTACCAACAAAATATGCTATTGTCAAGCAATATGTCAAACAAATTGTATATTTGCTAGGTTGCTGGTTTTCATTTTCTGCAGACAAACGATATGCACATTCTATTTCATGTGCAAAACGCATACAATTTTTCGGACTGTCGTTTTCGGATACATTATTTTTTCGTTGACTATAATTGATTTTCGACGTTCTTTATAGAAGAAATAGAATGACGAATACACATTTGGTGATACGAACGGTGTGGTTTGTAATATTTCGAATTGTATTCACCTGACAATATAATAAGAAATACTATACAAAGGCACAATTAATAAGGGCTTAGGATCGGGTTGGGGACACTGCCCTTTATTCATGTTGGGATCCTGCGGCTGCGATGCCAAGACTCCCAGACTAATTCTCAGGATTTTAAATTTGGGACAATCGACACCACTATTAAATGTACACCTATACAATAAATTATGTTTGTACTTTGACAAGTACCATACTAATTATTTCTATATCGAAAACTGTATGTTACATTATGATACGTGATATGGCCTTGTTGTCGTTAACAATAAATATAAACAAGTTGATAGTGTATATAATTATTTCAAAACCAGTCTTTGCGCACCGAAAAACGAAAACGGGTTGAGAAATTTTGGGCCAGCCCTAGCTCACTCACTCTGACTCACTCTGACTCATCGGCAAGGCGCTGTACGTACATGTTTTAAATGCATAGATCGACTGCGACGCAATGGAGAAATCATCTTCTTCGTCAATTTTTGTTAATGTTTTACATAATAGGTGCGACCAGGCTCCAAAATTCGGGGCTTTTTGAGCCTTCAGTTAAGGTATGACTGTCAAAAAGGTCTTAGCCTTAGTTATTAAGCTATGTTTTTCAAAGTATTTTTGGGTTATTATCCATCAATATTTACAGTAGTTTTCTCCCTATAAAAACGTTTTCTGAAGTTTGTTTTTGAAATAGATAAAAAGTCCATGCATGGCTACAGACAAGTGAAGCCATGAATTGACCATTCACCCTAATCAGAAGTTAAATGGTTTTTGTGCTAGATTGCATATGTATGTATTGGAAACAAGTCGTTCAACAAAATAAAATAAAATTAAAATTAAAATATTTTCCTACCTACCTACCCTAATTTTGTTTAGCCCGTAACCTGAACCACACCATTTTTTTGTTGTTTTGGCCTTATTTAAAACTATATATATATATATATATATATATATATATATATATATATATATATATATTGTATATATTTTGTTAAAGGACAAGAACATGTATACCTTTGTGAAATAAAATTTCACACATTTTCTTAAATATATATTTTTAAACTATATCAATACTTTAACAGATGATGAATTATGTTACGTCTATCTAAACGATGTGAAAATGAATCAACAGAAACAATTCAAACTTTCATTGTTATTTCAGTATATACAATAATTTCCACATACATAATAACCACAATTTTTGGTGTTTTGAAAAACTGAAATAAGTAGCATCAACCTTATTAATGTACGTTTGGAGATGCCGATAATTGAATATTTTAGTTTTCTTATATCTGTAAACATAGCAACCACAGATAATCTGAAATAAAGTTCATATGGATCATTTACATGTCTATCTAATTTCTGAGTTTCGTAGCTCAGCTAAGTATTTTTTAGCAATAGCAGGAAACAGATTCATCGGGTGAACGAACTATCGGACGAACATACAGACATACAAAACTTAATAATTAGCATGTCGATCATGTATCGACATCATCCTAACGTTTGTACTTTTTAGTTAGAGTTAAGTTTTAAACTATTTTTTTAGCATAGCAATCGAAGTTGTGTCTTTAGAAAGAACTAAAATAGCATGTCTATTAGCTGTATAGTTTTATATACACTTACTTTTATCAACCTTGTTAAAGTCCATTCGCATTCATTGTTGATTACAAATTTTACCTACGAGCAGATATACGCATTGGCAGACACACAACTGCAATTGTGTGCATGTTTCCCGTGTCCACATACTAAGTGTCATTAACCCACCTTACGTGCTATGGAGTTATCGTAGCTACACATTTTAGTTTTCAATTATTTATGTAACATAAACATCTTAGGCCGTAGCAGCTTAAATTTTATATTACAAAAGTAAAACTGAAATATTTTCCACACATATAACATTTATAACCATAATTTCTAACAAGCTTCATGGACGTTGCTCGAGTACAGTTTTGATCTATGGCATGATTCCAAGATTTAAACATTTAATTAGTTTTGTTATCATAGCAACTACAATGATTTGTGATGACAATTACGACGTTATACCCCTATATGCCCCAAAGCTTAGGAAATGTTTAGCTATCTTAGGAGCAAGGCTCCGATGGATAGATGGACTGATGGAAAGAAGAACAGACGGGCAGACATATGGACGGGGAAAACATATAGTCCCCTTGGTAACATCGATAGAGTGCTTATACACACACGCTTTGTATAAGTTTTCATATTACAGGCCACTAGTACTACTCTGGTGTCGGCTCTGGTGTCGGCTGCCATCGATTTCGGAACAACCTACTCCGGATGGGGATTCTCATTACTATATGACTTTGAATTAGATCCAACCCGAATAGATATGTGTACATGGGATGCAGGCAATTTTGTATCCTATAAAGGTGAAAAGAGCTTCTTTGCTATATTCAACTGATATTACATTTGATATGTTTTATTGTTTTAACTAGGTTTTTAACAAACTCAACATCATAGCAATTATATAGGAGTATGGCGGGCGTTGTTTTGGAGCGGACGAGCAGGCGTTCTGAGGTAGTTCTGGGGCGGTTGTAAGGGCAATCAAACAGGTGGTCTCCGATTTATATCATTAGTCTAATATGACCAATGTAAATGTTGGATAAAGCAAGCTCGCACGGGAACCAAGCTTGGGAATGTATAAGGGGCCTGTTGAGTCAAGGCAATGTTACTGTTCTTAAAAAAAGAAAATGTTTCCACTCAAAAAGTCAAGTTTGGATAATGATGTTGCACTGAAATGTTGTAGGTATGTTAATAACACATACTTAGGATCTCTTTTCTGCCTGTCAGGTCAGAATCAAACTCGTTATAAGTAAAAAAAAGAAAGCAATACTTAATTTTGCATTGAATTTTTTTCATTTAAACGTAAGACTAAGGAGGTTTGCATGGATACTGAGCCTTGTGTTCTTTTGTGGCGTTTCGTGTTAAGTTGTTGGACAATGTATATCTTCAACTAGATAACAGATCGTGTTAAGACCAGTAAGATCATGGTAGTAGTGCTCTGATAATGTGTTTGTAGGTTGCGAATATGCCGACCTAGCATGGGGGTTTATTTTGGACCATTCTACAAAAAGAAAACAATGCTTCTTCTCAATAGCCTGGTACCGATATCAATTTTCGTGCTGTTTGTGGATAAATGCTCAAAACAGAAAGTTGATAAAAACCGTTTTCAAACCGAAAGCCGAAGTTTTGAATTGACGATTCGATATATCTTACGGAGGTTCCATAGAAAGTGTGTGTAGTACGAATGGTTGATTAGACACGAGATCTATCTCCCTGGGGATTCCGGAGATAATCGATAGCGTTTATTCGAATTCGGAATATTCGGCTTTTTCCAAACTTACACATTTTCATGAACCGTTCACGTGTTTGAAACTTTGGATTATTATCATTATCATGCGAGTACACCACATCATGTAAGTTGCTTTACTTTGCGCATTTGTTCCAGGCGGGAGATTTGACATGAAATGTGCCGTAAACAGCTGCAGCTCCCAGCGATCCGAGGGGTCAAAATATTGGAGTTGCATTATTGCAACTTATAATATGCTTACCTTGCTTTTAATAAAGTAACCCTAACATTAATGATGATAAGTCCTTACACTGCTTTGTACCTAGTTTTATTTTCAACAAAATACATAACTAAGAAAAGTGTTATTTGAACGATCTACTAGTTTTTAACGAATAGCAATTAGTGTAACGGTATTAATGATGCGTGTGCATTCAGTGTGGTACTATGGACATAACTGCATAGTTCTTGTTTGGTATTCGACCAAGGTACAGTGATATTCAGACAACTGCTCGTAACCTGTATTAATTACTGCAACATTCTTTATAACAAATACAGCTCCGACGTGCGTGTTAATAACACCGGATGGTAAAAAATTGGACAAGTTTGGATTTGAGGCAGAAACAAAATACAGCGAGCTTTGCTCGACGGGAGACAACAAAGAATGGTACTACTTTCACAGATTCCAACTGATGCTTTTAAATAAGGTAAGACGTCAATGCGTACGTCAATTTGATTGGAACTATACTTTGAGCTTCACTTATATATATATATATATATATATATATATATATATATATATATATATATATATATATATATATATATATATATATGCATAGTTAATATGGGGATTCAAATAACACTTTATAAACTTATAACCCAGTCAGAAAAATCCCCGACCACCACGAGGATCAATCGCGAGACCTCCCGGTTTTAAATCAGGCAGACACTCTACCGCGTCGCTTTAGAAGCTAACTCATATAGCAAGGCAGTATAAGTTCTCCTTATACCGAACCCTGCTACATACACACCCTCAATTTGAGAAATTCTTCCATAAATTTCCCCATGCCACGACATCTGCGGGACGTCTGACACACATGGTGGGTATTTTACGTTGGGCGCCAATGTAACCCAGCCAGAATAATCCCCAACCATCATGGGGATCGAACTCGGGAACTCCCGATTCTAAATCAGGCAGACACCCTACCGCGTCGCTATAAAAGCTAGCTCGTATAGCAAGGCAGTATAAGATCTCCTTATACCGAACCCTGCTACAAACTTCTACGCGCAAAGACCTGTAAATGTGATCTTTAATTTCGTACCATTCAATACATTTTGCTTCAACATCCATAAACGTAATTTCATATTCGGCAATTGTCGGATACTTTCATTAAATCATGCTAGATACTGTCGCTTGTTTTGTTGAATAATGTTAATACTGTCCAAAGGACGATGCTAAAATAATTCAAATGACATACGATACGACACTCAAAATTGAACACGTACGCTCGGTCATAACTTATACTTTCAAAAATTGGAAAATCGTGTATCGTTGGTAATTGTCGAGTATCGTTTCTCGTGTTGCTTTGATTATCATCTGTACACCTCAACACGCGACAATCGACATTCATTGTTGGACTAACAGACTTATGTATGTTCAAATTGTGGACAGTTCGTTAAGCATAAAATCAATACTAAATTGTAAAAATTGATACTGTCTTGTTACTGATAAAATCATGTTACTCTTACCAGACAACTAACGAGTACAGTACTGTTTCAGCCAATTCACAAAGACACAATGCTGGTTGACCAATGCGGGAAAAGTCTTCCAGCTCGAACAGTATTCTCCTTGTCAATAAGGTTTGTACATGGAGATGCACGATAACCATCAACAATTTAACGTAACATGTATATGCACGGGTTTACAATTATATTATTATATCGTTATATTTAAACAAAATTATTTATCTTTCATAGAAAATAATATTAGTCACTTTATATGGTTCTTAAATGTAGAGTTTTATGTCTTACCTTTTATATTAGTGAAGGATGTACTTCACTAAAAACGATGCATTTTATTCAAACAAGATAACGAGGGCAATTACTAATGTAAAATGTATTGAACGCAAACGTAATATAGCTACGAATATCGGAATTCGAAGAATTATACAACTTAGAATTTATTTGCAAAATACAATCTAGATTCATGATTGATCTATAACAATTGTTCTTAACTTGATGTTGCAAGTGCTTCAGCATTAAGTTTCAAGTCTGATCTTTAATCTTCTGCAGTGAAGAAGTTAAGCATTTAACGGATCGCATTTTATTCAAGGAAGACACCAGCAACAAATATTGTTTTAATAGTTTAAGCAAACAATACATTTTGATTAATTATAAATGTCGCAGTTGCGAATACATTTTAGATTCATGATGGACGGCATGCTTAACATGTCTCAAAACCAGGTCTTTGGGCTTGTTCAGGGAGACATCCATTGGGTACTCACTGTTCCTGCAATATGGGACAATTCAGCGAAGCAATTTATGAGACTTGCAGCTAAGGAGGTACTTATAGGTTATTGTGAATAAAGAGACCTATATATTCCAAATTATAGACATCTATACACCTTCCAACCGCCCATCCAAATACTTATCTAGCAACAATAATATACACGGTTTCAGTATGATTGGATTTTACGCCGTCCAATACAGCTAACTTCAATGAACATTTTGTAGAAAAATAAAAGCGTTTCCTTCATAGCGCGTTTAATGTGGATTTGATTCGTAGCGATTTTTAAATTTGTGTTTCCATGTCCGCGAAAAGTGTTATGGACTTTAAAGAAATATGAATAAACATATGTTACATGATACATGGTTATTCTTCCTATCAACATCCAAGGTCCGTTGTTGAGGTTGACTTCCAAATATAAATTAAGCAGGCCGTTAAATGTGCATAGTGCAAGTGGCCAGCGGAACTTTTTGTGTCGATGCCCGACCATTTCTAGTTTTGTACCTTAGCTTCGGTCGTTTCTATTTTTATGCAGACAGGTCACTATAACTCGATGAGGCCCTTAGTGGTCTGTCACATTTCTGATATGACCATTTGACCTTGATGAGCCATCGATATGCAACGTTTAATATTAACGGCATATTCTCAAACATATTTTGCAACATATCATACATTAGAAAAAACAACACCACAAACTAATGTTTAAAAACATGAGAATCACAGGTTCTGTTAATGTTCTTTCTTGACTACGTCTACAGCAATAGTTTGCTAGTATTAATAATTTTGGCATTTACGTTATTTTCGGTCTTCAATTGTATGCCTTTCGTACTTGCATGACACATGACCTCCCCATTGCTTTAGAAATTTATAATTTCGTCGAAAATGTTTTTACATCTTTTTTAACATTTTATATTTGAAAGGCTGGAATTTCGCCAGAAAAAATGACGATTGCGTTAGAGCCTCAAGCGGCGTCAATATATTGGCAAAACTGTCCAGTTGACGCAGGTGCATCAAGCGATATTTCACCCTGCCGACCAGGAAAACAATATGTAGTCATAGATGCAGGAGGTAGGCATGCACATCTGATTAAATAAACTGCTATATACAGTATATATATGTACAGTTGAGTGTGTAAACCAATGTCTATTTAAAAGGTGGAACAATAGACATCACTATATGCAAGGTTTGTGAAGATGGTGAAATAGAAGTATTTTACAAAGCTACAGATAGAGCATGTGGCGGAACTTTCGTAGACCAAGCCTTCTT
>NC_068359.1:59437416-59531280 GCF_020536995.1 Dreissena polymorpha
ACTTAGTTTGTTCATATTGTGTTTTCAACACACGTCAAACACGATCTTTGCGAAGAAAAATCACCTTGACGACATAACCTCTATTAAAATTAAATTCTCTGAAATTGCTACTTAAAAAGTGTATTTTATATGCGTTAGATCAATGGGACAAAATGGTTTAATCAATTATAGTTATGCTTCATAATGAAGTTACATTAAATTGTCAAAATGAAGAACTAGTATTCTACGCTATACAAATGGCTTACTGAAGCCGTATGCAGTTCGGTTAAACATCATAAATAGTTTATATAGTCATAGATAGGTGATGTTTTATCCAAATGTAAAAATTACGCGTATTAGATCTCTCATATTTTACTAAACATTGCGTACCCTTTCACACAACCATCACTAATATTAAGACAGACAATATTCAAAATTACTATGCAATACACGAAATCTTGATTAAGGTCGATGAATGGGTTTTATTAAGAGGGATGGGCTTTGAATTAAAGGAGAAACAGTCCACCGCAACAATTGTCCTCTAAATGGGTTGATGTAGAAGTAAAGATATTGCAATAACACAGAATCAATGTTATAATATTAATGAGATTATTTCGTGAACAAAGTATGCAGTCAGTTGAAACAGCATGTGATAAAATGATCCAATACGCATACACCATTATGCTCAAAATAATTTTTCTAAAGTAGACCGTTTTTTCCAGATCTTGTTTACAGAGAAAATTGATTAAAAAAACAGCTCTTTTTAGACACTATGCGTTTGAGAAGGTCCATTCTTAATGATGTTAACATAGTGATGCAGGTTTGATTATGATGCTTACTTACTGGCGGTGTTTGAGGCCGACTGAAACCCACCTTGACCTTTTCACAACTTAAAATCAATAACATTTTGATTGTTAAACATAATATGAAAGGTTCGTCATAAGCAAAAGCACTTAATGTTTTATAGAATGCGTTAACAAAACCAGAAGAACTATAATTAATGACCTGTCAAATATGGCTTATCCATATTATATTAAATACCATTACGAAGAACATACAATATATCATTTTAATTCGTACAGGAATGATGGTGCATATGTATATCCATACCCAATGAAAAGAAATATCACAGATTTAACTAGTATTGGTGATATTTATAGTTTGGATATTGATAATTGTCTTCTTTTAGACGTTTAAATTACAAAGAGAAATGCCGTTTCTTTATACATATAATTATATATACTTTTTCAGGTTTTTTCACAATGCGACGACCTGTTCATTGATAATTTATTTCAACAATCGTAGTCATTCACTATTAAGGTTTTATTACATTATTCCTAAAGATCGGTACTTATCAATGGGCTTTGTCACTCATCGCTTTATAATTTCTTTTTGAAACGGTTGCGTAAATTAAATCATTCAAAATTAATTAATTATTCGTTAAACAACAATCATCTAATCTGCTCAGACGAAGAGACACGCATATAAGAAATTGCGTCTAAGCTTACGTTTATACGTTTACGTGTGTTCTGAAATATTTTGACAAGACGGGATTATATTGACAGTTGTACGTATTTCATTGAATTGTGCCTCACTATTCTGATCTTGTGAATCGTAATGATGTTTAAAAACTTAATTATTTATTAAATAATAAAACAATTTGTTTAACTTTTTAAGGAAAATTTGCGTATTGTGTTATGCTGTATAGCCTATTTGTCACTGTGCTAAAAAAAACAACTGATGAACAAACATTGTTTCTGATCTTGTTTTTATAGGTTTCCTTTATTGTCAGCATATCTAAATTATATTACTGATTTACGTTAGGAAGATGAATCAAAACATGATTTAATGTATAGCTAGATGATGGAATACTTATAATTATGACAATAACTACAAATATTTGCAAAGTATTTTAAGAATTGGGTTGTTTTTAAACGTGGTTCAATGTGCCTTTGTCACCGTTATCAATAATTGTAAAAAAACAGTAAATATACAAAGTTATCATTTTTTTAAAACGTATAATGAATATATCATTAAAGCAATATTGTTTTATTGTGGGTGTGTAAATATTTAACCCGAAATAATTTTATTTGAGCAAACAAAAACACATTTTAGCTGGTCATTCAGGACCAAATTTAGTTTAACACATTTTTTTTAATTCGATGTTGGACTCATTGATCAAAATTGCATCTTCTTAAATGTATTCGCTTTTCAAGATACAATGGAAAACAATTTATACATTCGTTATTCTTTCACAACGCATCCGTTTTTAAGACTAGGTACAAGTTTATGCATCTTGTTTTCAGAAACAATTGCATTTTCATATTATAGGTGTGAATTATGTTTATATCATAGAGTATACTTTATATGTTCTTGATTTCAGTTGCATATTGTCCTGTTATTACGGCAAAACCAATCGCGGTCCTCGTTGATATTTGTTAACGTTGTCATAGAATCTTTTCTCTTATTTTAAGATGTGTGTACGCTATTCACGCGTGTTTTCTTTGGTCCGTAATGTTTCAGACGGACTATGTGAAGGAAGTGCATATTCGGTACCAACGTTTCGTGGAAACTACAAGGTATAGTTATCATACAATTAAACAACATATTCCTCACGCCATGTAAAATTTAATCTGGGTAGCAAACTTTCAATTGTGAAGGTGACCTTTGAATCTTAAACCTAAATTACTCAAATTATTATGTTCAATTGCAAGCCATGCACTCCAGAAAACAGACCCGTGTTTCCCTGTAAAGTCTAGATTTTTAACACGTAAATCTGCAAACCAGAAATAACTTACGTTGTGTCAAACTTATTGTATAAGTTATGTATGTTTCTTGAACACTTATTTTGAATTTAAGATTTATAAATAATGTTTATCATCCTCCAAATAAATCATAGTGGAATTTTTCAATGTTTGCATGCATTATTTTATCAGCCGATATGTCGTTGTTGCTTTTGTTCGTGTTTTATAAACAGCATATCTGCACAAGTGTGCGCTCTGATACTAAATTATTCCTTTATAAATTAATTGGAATTATAAATGTTCAACATTCTCTTTAAATTGTGTCATTTTCTGTCAACAATTTAGGTCACTACATAATATTTTTTGTAATTATTCTTTGCTCAGAGCAAGGTAAAGCGAATATATTGTTTTTAATACATGACCCAGCTACACATTTTTCTAGATATTCTCAAAAAATGAAATTCCTTAAAATGTCCATCAAAATGTACTCATTATTGTGGATTCTTGAGTGGTAACAAGGTTTTCTTTCAAAATGTGACTTGGTTACCAACGGCCACCGGAAAAACTTTGCGAAACCGAAATTTCGCAAACTTAAGTACCCTTTTTCTTAAAGATTTGCTACTTTGAGACATAGTATGCGATAAAAGTCTTATCGTTGATTAATAATTGGTTATTTTCACTGAAAAAACGCGTTTTCTTCACTATGAAATTTATAAGCAAAGTTGGGGTTCCCATGGGATTTTTGCATTTTCCCATGGGATTTTCGATTTTCCCATGGGATTTTTTCTCCCATGGGATTTTTTTTCTCCCATAATTTGCAAATGGGAGAAAAATCCCATGGGATTTTGAACATTTTAAAAAACGTGTTTTATTTGCGTTTGCAAGTATTTTAACGTTATTTAAGGACTGTATATTGGTTTTATGCCAATTATATATAAAAATATTTAGTAATAAAAAAATCCCATTTTAAAATGGGAGAAAAAAATCCCATGGGATTTTTTTCTTATTTTGAGAGATTTATTCATGAAACTTTCAGAAACATCATATTTTATGAAATGATGAACAACTACGATATTTTAATGCGTTTAGTCGTGTTTAAAAAAAAACAAAAAATCCCATGGAATTTTTAAATCCCATGGGATTTTTTCTCCCATGGGATTTTTTCTCCCATGGGATTTTTTTCCAATGGGATTTTTCAGTTTCGTAAGCCGAATAAGTTTCTTAATGCGAAAAACAACAATAAAGGAAATAATAATTATAATTTTGAATAATAAATTGAATAATATAAATAACATGAATATTTTTAAAATGAGTTACAATTAAAGGTTTATGCTAGTAGAACTTATCATTTCTTGTTCGAGCAGATGGTTGAGTCCAATTGGTGAGTATGCCAGCTTAGAACCAGTATGAATGCATCGCAGACAGACAACGCTGTCATACTGTACACACCGCGGAGTAACAATCTTTATTGCATTTCATTTTGCAACAGAAAATGAACTCCGTAGTATAATTGATCTTATATATGCCCTCTGCTTTTGAAAGCGTGCAACACATTAACATAACAATAAGTCCATGCCAAAAACTATGTGCAAATTCCATTCAAAGCTATATACACATTATAAAGGTCAGATGACCCGCGTCATGCGAAAATGGGTCTTATGTCATATGCGGCCGAAGTTGGTCCATCCTAGCTTGTCCAACCGCGCAGTCTGGTCAGGTACTAAGCTGACTGATATATAAAGTCAAGCCATGGTCTCATATCCAAACTCGGTAGCTCCTGTGCGAAACTTTCACCGGAAACGACGGCACCGAGACGGGCGCTCGAACTTTGCGGATGCGCGTTATATGTTATATATAATAGCGCGATGTGTTTTTTCTTGCCTCAAATTAGTAAGCCCAATCAGCGTTTTATTGTGTTCTTTGCTTCTACTATTAACAAGAACTTCAACTGATACGAACATGAATTTTATTTTAATATGTTTATTTAATGCTCGGAAAACTCATTGTATATTTAGACTACTACTTATAAAACAAAGTCGGGTTTTCAACATCTGTTTTCGGCATAAAAATTGTTATTCCAAACCAGATTTTACGCACTTTACTGTACAAAATACCGTTAGGGCCACCGTGGTTACTCATTAAAATCCAGAGGGCGAGAATGCGAGAACGCGAAAGTACGATGACGACAGTGCGACAATACGATGGCGACAATGCGTTCGTACGATTGCGAAAACGCGCTAGTACGATGACGACAATGCGACAGTGCGACAATACAATGGCGGCAGTGCGATAGTACGGGGGCGACAATGCGATAGTCATATCGTACTGTCGCCGTGGTATCATCGCAATGTCGCCATCGTTCTATCGCATTGTCGCCATCGTATTGTCGCACTGTCGCCATCGCATTTTCGAATTGCCGCCATCATACTATCGCGTTATCGCATTGGCACCATCGTACTATCGCACTGTCGGCTATCGCCATCGTATTGTCGCACTGTCGTCATCGTATTTTCGCACTGTCGTCATCGTATTATCGCACTATCGAACTGTAGTATTGTCGCCATCGTACTATCTCACTGTTGCCATCGTATTGTCGCACTGTCGTCATCGCACTGTCTGATTGTCGTCATCGTATTATCGCGTTCTCGCATTGTCGCCATCGTACTATCGCATTGTCGCCATCGTATTGTCACCCTGTCATCATCGTATTGTCACATTGTCGCCATCGTACTATCGCGTTCTCGCGTTCTCGCCCTCTGGATTTTAATGTGTAACCACGATGGCACTAACGGTATTCCGTAATACTGCTAAAGCACAGTATGATTAGGTCACTCCCAATGCTCAAATCTCTATGTCTATTTTAGTAACAACACATGTCTATGGAAGGATATATAGGTAAAAGTTACATCATTCGTGGTAAATATTTACATTATGACTGATGCTTATTCTAATTTGCTTGATGACAATTCCAACATGCTTGTTGTCTATTCGTTTATACTTGATGATTGCTGCAACATTACATCATTCATGAATAATATTTACATTATGCGTGATGTTTATTCTAACATGCTTCATGACAGTTCCAACATGCTTGTTCTCTATCGGTTATACTTAATAATTGTTTCAACATGCTTGGTGACTATCCAATGTTTGTGTGTTCATTATTCCTGAAACCAGTCATAATCGGTTTTGCCACTAAGCGTCATTAACAACGGCAGTTAGCAACAGGCAGTAAGCAGAATGCAAGTTACTAAATTATGACATCAGGTGGCGCGCGTTTATTTTCCGTATGTTGAATAAATTACTTTTCGGAAAAAAAAAGCGAAAACATCCGAATCATTTTGACTAGTAAACTGAATAAGCTGAATTAGTTCCCTTCGTTATATAATCTCCATTAAACTAAATACGTTCATTATTGTCATGAAGACCAGTAAGTTTACACAATGAATTGACTGCCGTGAATGTTTTTGATATTTGTAAGATGCAATTGGCACTCAAGAAATTATACATGTATTTTATTCAGAACATAACGGGGCTGATGTGTTGGAATTGTGGCCCTTCCCTAGTCCAAATAATTACAGTAGACGTAATCTACCGATGTGCATTGCATATCGACCTCATATTTATAAAGTAGCCCAAACCCCCATTGCCACAGACCTGTGCGTGAAACTTTCAGATTTCTCTAGTCTGTTAACCATGCTATAATTACAATTTCTATAAACACATATTTATCATTTTATGACTATATAATGTCTGTGGTATACAGAGAAACCTGAAAGTTACAAGTACTCGTGTCTAGTACTGTACAACTATTGTACTCCTCGTTGAGAAAACAACTACTTCATCTACATGTATTAAAATATCATAAAACATAATTTTCAATCAAGTTGGAAAAAATCAATAAATAAATGTCATATAAACAGGTTTGTCATGAACGTTGACGTCGCTCTTGGTTACCAGAAAAATTCCCACGCACGGATTTCAACCGTCATTGTTTACAATCAATTAAGTGCATAAGTACTTGAATTTGTATAGTGTTTTTTAAAAGTGTCCAGCTACAGGTGGTTAGCGTGTGGCTATAATACTAGTTAGTGAAAACATATTTTGGAATGATAAGTAATCATATTATAACGAAAAATCAACTTTTCTTAAAAAAAATAAGTTAAATATATATTCAACAAGGTATCCAACTCGAAATCATCCGAAAACGGGATGCATCGTTTTAAACAGCCATTACTTCATCAATTTTGCAGCGATTTTCACGATCTTGGTCTTATTCAACGCAGAAATAAATTTCCTTTCTGGAAATGTATATGTCTTGCAATATTTTTACAAATACTGGGTCAACTTTTAAAAAATAACACGATACACAACTCGCGTGACCCAGCTGTGATCGATCAGACAGTATTCATGACTGAAATCTTCACGGGGAAATGGGCATTTTTCCTGCAAAGTTCACGAACCTCGATACCATAATTCAATAAAACGTATGAAAAAAACATTCTTACCGTGCTTGCCGTAGAATTATGCATCAAAACTAACTGTCCAGCGCATTTTCAAACCCTTGTTTACATACATTTCAACCAACTGACATTTTAAACACAAGAGTGATTTCATTGCTCCAATGCGGAGTTGTGTCTTTACAACTGGTGATTTCATTCATAAATACGGTCTGATCGATAACAACTGGGTCAAGCGAATTATGTATAGCTTTATTTCTTAAAATTTGACCCAGCATGTGTAGAAATATAACAATATATATACATTTCCTAAAAGGAAATTCATTTCTGCGTTGAATAAGACCGGGTCATGAAAATCGCTGCAAAATTAATTTAGTAATGGCTGCTCAAAACGATGCACCCCGTTTTCGGATGATTTCGAGTTGGATACCTTGTTATATATAAAACGGTAGTGATTTTTTATATATAGAAAAATTTGATTTTTCGTTTTAATATGATTATTTATCATTCAAAAAGATGTTTTCACTAATTATTATCATAGCCACACGCTAACCACCTGTGTGTCCAGCACGTGTGCCGGGAGAACAGGGCTTAATGTATTTTTTGTTAAGCTCTATAATATTTATATCCAATCTGTATGAAAAAATGTCGGTGAACATTATTCCGGTGTTATTTTTTTAAAATATTGAGGCATTCGTTAATTATGGATCTAAAACGGAACATTAATCCGCAAAAAAAACACCGGGCATATTGCATATTAGATCGGACACATGAAATTATTTCGAAAGAAAGCAATAAGAGTTTCAATTCTACATGAGTAAGTCTCGCTGTACACGATTACGCTCTTACTGCTCGTATATATTTGACTCTTGGCAAATACCTAGTGTTTTATTTTGCTTAATCTAAATTGTGTCATGCATCTATATGTACTTAAAGCAGCATGACCAACAGCTCTTTCATATGTGAAAGAGATTGACACGAAATACCTACCCATCTATAATAAAGTTTATATGTGCACTTCAATATTATAGTTTTAAAGCATTTTATGTGGTGCAATATAAAAGTACTCTAGTAAATTTGAAATTATGTAATCGATTTCCTCTCAACATACATGCAAAGTTCCAGATAACTTTTTCAGCAAAATCTTGGTTTACACTCTATAATAATCCAGCCTTAAAGTCTATTATTAATTCTTTTTTTTTCAGGTAAATATAATTTTTGGCACATCCGCATTTAGGTTTATAGTCTAAGAAGAGCTCCAGATAAGACGCTTAAAGTCGTAAAAAATTGAATTAAATTTAGTAAAAAAGTAGACTTAAATTCTGTGCGTACGGTTACACATTGGAAAAATAAAATAAGAATTCAAAATGTGTGATCATGCGTAAAACTCAATATCAATGCATATAATGTAAACATTTTACGACTTTAAGCGTCTTATCTGGAGCTCTGCATACATGCATTAGTAGCATATATTGAAATATATCCATAGACTTTCTTTGGTTATTGAAGGTAAATTACTGTACAAAAATTATGGTTAGTCATTAACCAAAAAAAAGTTAAGTCTACAAACACGCGGTTAATTTCGGTTCAGTAGCAAATATCTTACAAAGGTGCGCAACTTCTCCTATAACATAAAATTTCCGTTATACGCCGTAAATTTCCGTAGTCCTCCGTAGCATTTCGGAATGACTGTCAATTGACATCATTGTATCATGCATGATAGTATGTTGCTTTGTGCTTGGGTGAAACTCACATCTTACCATCGCGTTAATTTATTAAACGCATTAATATTTGATTTCATTATGCACTGCGCCTATTGCACAAGTCTCTCTGCACAAACCAACATACACATATGCAGCATGCAATTAACGAACAAGAATGTTGCATCTGTACACATGCATGATACCATTAAGCAGAATGTAAATAGACATTGGACATCAGGCAAGATGTAAGTGTCAGTAAGCATGAAAAGGTGTCTACATACTAATTGAAAGTACCATCAAGAATCATGACACAGTCACAAAGAAGGATGTAATTTTTACCTAAATACCCTTCCATATTTGTCGGCACTGTGTGTTTGCTTAATTTCACTGAAGAACGTCTACTGGTAAATCTTACAAAAAAAGTGATAAATAAGACTGAGTAGCAATTTTTTCGGCGTTGCTGTTTAACGTCAAATTTGGCCTTTAAACGAACTTCTTAAAAGCCCATTGAATTTTAATGAAGAAGTTTCCCGCTTGTAGGTCCGAATGAATTAAATCAAATTTTGCAATTGGCAATTTGATAGAAATCCCCATAAAACATTGCACATAGCTTTCTGAAATAAACAGGCCACATTGAACGCATTCACGATATCCAACAGCTCTCTTTGCAAAGACCTATCTAGTGTTTCTTGGCCGTGTAAGATCTATAATTAGAACATCGTCACCAAACATCTACTAATAGAAGAGCATATTTTGGGGAAACAAATTCAATAAGAGTATAAAACGTCCACGATCAATAATGTGTAGTTTGTTAAAGATATCACGGCAGTAAAAACATAGCACTTTAAAGAGACCACAATCTGGTACATTTGGTCAATTGTTGCGTCCGTGGCGGACAATACATTTTTAAAAAGAAAGCGTACAAAAAAGCAAACACAAAGTTCTTCGTAAGCTTGTTTTAATCTTAAAAACACATAATCGACAGTCATTCCAGTCAAATACAATACTAACAGTCAGCACTCTAGAGATCAAAATTGCGGATATAAATATTTAATTCAGGGATATCAAGTGTATCAAGTTCGAATTCCGGAAAAAATAGCCGGTAGTCTGGGGCATTAGGTCCCTTACAGGGATAATAGGTAAATCCCCGCCCGAGCCGTAGCTAACTGATTTATTGTAGTCTTTCTAGTTGCAATTTCTGGTGAGTACAATGCGGAATATTACGGATATTTGCAACATGTCGAAGATTTTCGGAAAGTAGCGAAGAGGTTTTCGTCAGTTAATATTCATGTCCGTGCCGGCCGCTAACTTATCAGAATCAATAAAAAAGAACCAGGAAAAATCGGTACCGATCGCAAATTTCCGGAATTCCGATAAAGCTTCAACATAATTTGTTCTCAAATGATCGCGTACTCGAACGAATCTGTCCCTACGCCTCCAACTCCCTTTAAATCTCATCGGACGTACATTGATCTCAAAATCTATCCTTGACGACTCAAATCATATTTCCTGAATAGTTTGGCCTATTGACGTCCCTGTAATTATAACAATGGTCTTTTGGATAAACACCGCTAAGTTGTTGCAATATAATAACCGTTTAAAATAGTTACCTGTTTTCATTTAATAAAATGATTAAGTCATATTCGAGATTTCAGCGATTGACAATATTTTGCTTTTGTTTCTCATAAGCATATGGTGCTTGGTATCTGCTATTGACTCCTATGTAGATTGCAAATATTACATAACCCTTACAGCGGCCGAGCGCAGATATCTGCATTTGGCCGCTAAAAAGAAAAATCTTTGCGCATTAATTTAATTCAAATCTCATTATCATAATCAAAATCATCATCATCGTCGTCGTCGTCATTACTACCACCACCACCATCATCATCATCATCATCATCATCTTCTTCTTCTTCTTCTTCTTCTTCTTCCTCCTCCTCCTCCTCATCATCATCATTAACAACAACAGCAACACCAACTTAACATCATCATCAAACAACAATAAACATCGGTAGCATACAATGTGCTTCATCAACCATACATAATTATATGCGTTAAAACACCATAATAGAACAGCATGAATGAAGCTGTCTATTATTTTTTTTTCGTTAATTGAAGGACTAGTTGAAATCTTCTATAAAAGACCTCCCACCCCCCCCCCAAAATAAAAAAAAATAAAACATAATAATAATAACCCTAGCAAACAACAATAAACATAGGTTAGTTAGTATACACTGTGCTTTAGCAACCATGCATAATGAATGTTTATGACTTCTGACCGTTGTGATCAAATTTAAAAAAAGCAAGATGGTATGTATGCGGCACACAACACATAGATAATTATAGTTTTATACCTTAAACGTAGTTCATCAAAATAAAGATAAGTTATTATCTATGTAATACTTAAATTAGGTTTATAACGTATGCATATTTGTCTAAACTTGTGAAATGTGATTCGTAAGCCGACGACAACATTATCATTCGGACCCTTCTACCCACCTAACAATCGAGATTAAACACCTGTGGAGATCCCGATCTTATCAATGAATAAACCGGTTCAATGATGTCAAGTCAAATAAAACATACTATTACTATCCAAATAAATATCTATCAAAAAATGTAAATTGATATACCTACTTAACTAAAACTAAACTAAAACGATTAGCAAGAAAAATATATAAAGAAGAAGCAGGCAAAGTAGACAAATTAATTGTAACATATGTTTTCTCAGTCTCCCACTGTTGAACAATATAAATAGTATTTATCGCCACCCCAAAAGGGATCTTTATCACACGTTTGGCTCAACTAATATATAATTGTGACAGGACAAACTGTCAACAAATACCTTGTTAATGTTTTATACATAACTCCAATCAAAGGTCAACTTCCAAGGAAACTGCGGCATGTTAAAACTGTTGATTATGACAAAATGTTGTTTAGTACAAATCAGTACAATAGCGTCTGTTATGTGGCCTATACTAATCCAGTTAAATAAAACTTTAATCGCAGAAAAGTTTAGATTCTTTACACCTTTAAAGGGGCCTTTTCACAGATTTTGGCATTTTTTTTAACTTATTCATTAAATGCTTTATATTGATAAATGTAAACATTGGATCATAAAAGCTCCAGTAAAAAATCAAGAAAAAAAAATAAAAAAAAGGAAATGTACATTGCCCGGAGCAGGGTTCGAACCAGTGACCCCTGGAGTCCTGGCAGAGTCCTGTAGTATAAACGCTTAGTGCCTACTGAGCTATTCCGCCGAGTACACATTCTCGACGTATTTTATACCTTATATAAGCAATCTTCGTAGTTTCACAAAATTTAACGACAAAAACAGAACTCTCCAAATTATTCAATCGTTTCGCGTTGCAACGCTTTATAATTTTTAGGTTTTAAAATCGTCAAAAGATGCATATAATGGCTATATTAGAGCATGGTTAATGTTCAGTATTACTGTTTCCTCACAAATATCATAACTAAAACGAAAACTTACCAATCTGAAACAACTTTTTTCAATTTTGTCAATTTACCAAAGCGTGAAAAGATCCCTTTAAGAAAATATATATAACAGTTCTTTCCTGTTTTAACAAAATGATACATTTAAAAATAAATTATGAAGCATCGCTAGCAATATTAGAAATAGAAGTAGAAGGAGAATTATTATCAATAGTAGCAGTAGCAGCAGCAGCAGCAGTAGCAGCAGCAGCAGTAGCAGTAGCAGAATCAGTAGCAGTAGCAGTAGCAGTAGCACTAGCAGTAGCAGTAGAAGTAGCAGTATCAGTAGCCGTATCAGTAGCAGTAACAGTAGCAACAGCAACAGCAGCAGAAGCAGCAGCAGCAGCAGTAGCAGTAGCACTATCAGAAGCAACAGCAGCAGCGGCAGTGGCAGTGGCAGTGGCAGTAGCAGTGGCAGTAGCAGTGGCAGTAGCAGTGGCAGTAGCAGTGGCAGTAGCACTATCAGTAGCAGCAGCAGCAGCACTGGCAGCGGCAGTGGCAGCGGCAGTGGCAGTGGCAGCGGCAGTGGCAGCGGCAGTGGCAGCGGCAGCGGCAGCGGCAGTGGCAGCGGCAGTGGCAGCGGCAGCGGCAGCAGTAGCAGTAGCAGTAGCAGCAGCAGTAAGAGTAGCCGAAGCAGTAGCAGTAGCGGCTTTTTGCTTTTTTGTTTTAGAAGTGTTTGTCGTATAAGAAGAACGCAAGGAAGACAAATTAATTGTAACATGTGTTATCTTAGTCTCCGTTGTAGTAGTATTTGTTGTATCTACACAGCCATTTTTCAGTCACCTGAGAGACATGTTTTTATAAGAGATTTAATTGTGGACCAATACATCGTGTATTAATATCAGTGTACCCACTGGGACACCACATGGGGCGAGGATTAACAGATAAACTAGGCCTTCAACTAATTATGCGCCTAGAGGCAAACAATACTATAACTTACTGATAATTTTAGGATTGGGATGTGTTTGTATCTTATTTGAAATTAGCTAGCTTAATTCAAAAACTAATTATAGCCTCAATATTATCACAAGAACATCATCACATATTCATTGTGCAATATATAATCATATCACCATCACAATATGCCAGAGCGTTAGTATTTATTGTGCATACATATCCTACAGCAACATTTACAAAACTTATTACAAACCAACCGCTCAAGCTTTAATTAAGATTGATTTCAATTTATATTATGACATACATTAAAGATCACTGTCAATTAATTAAAAAATAGCTTGATGCTTCGTACTCAGCGATTTAAATAAAAGAAACGTTGCGTACACAATAATTGGGGTTAATAAAAAAAAGTCTGCAATTAAAATAATCAAATTTAAATAATACTAGATTTAGTTTCAAATTGTCGCTCAAAAAATGTATCAGTTATATCAGTTACTAGGGAATCGATTTGTTTAATCTCCGCAATCCAATAATAATTATGGTGTTTGTATGACAAATTAATAGCTATTCGTCATTGAATGTATGATACTCATAAAAATATTGAAACAATAACCACAACAACAACAACATATGTGATTATGTATATATCTTCTTCAGATACTCTGTGTCATACTTTCAAAATTATCCTCATAAGATTCATAATAATAAAATAAACACTATTGCAATCTTAGTAAAAACCAACTTAGCCGTTATGCTAATGATTTTATGTTCAGTATGCGTGTACATTTCAATATTATATAACAACAAGTGTTCACAAATACCTATGTTTAATAAATATTAAAAACATGAGAACCAATGAAGGTATTTCATTTTAATAGACTAGTTTTACCGTGTGTGTACATTCATATAAAATCTTTTGAAAATCACACTTGAGATAATGTCTTTAGGTTTTGCTATTTCTAATCGATTTAAACACCATAAAACCACCGTATTTTCTCTTACATTCTAAATTTTCTTACATTTCCTTTTTAAGCCAAAATATTTATGTTTTCATGATTCTAAATTTTCGGACATACGGATTTTCGTACAGTCAGTTAAACAGCGCTATTTTATCAGATTTTGACCCTGTTTTTGCTTATCTGATGACCCTTCGGTCATGCATTTTTACAACCGGATTAAAGTAATAAAACAGAATCATGCCTAAGGGCAATCGACCATTACATTTGCGTACTTGGGTAAATTACCTTGTAAACCTCTAATAAGCAATGGTTCCTTCCAACAGCGTTTGAAATGATATCGTATTAAGAAAGCCAAACGTTTATTGTTTTTACTTTTTATATATTATTTCAGTTGATTGCAAAGCTGTTAAGTTGCATTTTTAAAGTAAAGAACGAAGGGAACAACACAATAAAATTATGTACACTGATGTATTATTTCTACTTCAATTAAATAATTGACAAACAAACATAACACACTTGTCTCTAAATATTTTTCGTATTTAAATTTTCCAACACAAAAAACAATATCTTTAAGTGAACGGAAACTTATAATTATTACGGCATATAGTAAAAGCAGAGTTGTCTGAACCATAAGTAAAATAAAAAATAAAAATGACACAGCTTATTTTTCCCTCAAGTGTTAATGATAATATGGATAAACAATTAAAAATACATAAAGTCAATTGTGTTGATTACTCGTTATTGAAATATTGCAATGCCAATTATAAGACATCTGATTAAAAACAAAATGTATGGTGGAATACCTAATCTGGAAATACAAACTAATGATACTATTAATGCAACAACAACAATCACATCTTTTCAAGCGCAATCAGAAAACTGCTACAGCTTTGTATTAACAAACATAAATATGTTTGTGCTTATAGATTTAGATAAACTTCAAATCTTTAAGCGTGCTATGAATTGAATATAATTTATATTTAAAAGTTTTGCTACTCTGTTGATAACTAGCAACAGCAAAAAGGAAGATACCATTTTTTATCATCTAATTTTATTTATATTTCATTGTTTATTTGTTTATGATCACAAGGATTGTTTGGATAACAGAGTGTGTCTAGATATACCGGTACCCTTAAAAATATTTTTATGAATTGCAATTAAGCGTAGAAATTAAACAGGCCCTAATACAGACACCATTTTTATCGGAATGCAATTATAGTTTCAATAGCAACTCGTAACGCTTTTTGGATTGAATGTGTAATGACTACTTTTAGCGACAAATTGACTTGGTCAAATACTGCATTTTAAACGGATAAATAAAATTGAAACCATTTATTTTCAATATTATCAACATTATTATTTAGTTATTAATACATTAAGCAGCAAACTCTATTAATCAAAAAGATTTGATATAACATCCGAATTCACTGCAAAAATGAGCTGAGCGATAGGTTTTACGGTTGTTGAAATTGTTCATGATGAGAATGACGATGACGACGATGATGACGATGACGACGACGAGGAGGAGAACAACGACGATAACAATGACGATGATGATGATGATGATGATGACACTGATGATGATGATCACGACGATGACGACCATAACGATGTTGTTGGTGAAAGTGACGATAATGCTGCTGCTGTTGCTGATGACGATGCTGCTGCTGATGATGCGGTGGAGGCGGAGGAGCAGGACGAGGACGAGGACGAGGGCGACGACGACGACGACGACGACGATGATGATGATGATGATGATGATGATGATGATGATGATGATGATGATGACGACGATGATGACGATGATGATGATGATGATGATGATGATGATGATGATGATGATGATGATGATGATGATGATGATGATGATGATGATGATGATGATGATGATGATGATAATGATGATGATGATGATAATGATGAGATGATGATTATGTTGATGATGATGATCATGATAACGTTGATAACGATGATGTTGATGAAAATAACGATACTGTAAGTAGTAAATTAACTCATTAATTGTTATTATAATACACAAGCACATGCTAATGGATCTGTATCCGCAAGGCGGTCAAATGAAAACTCACTTGGTATAAATATGAAAAATTGAATCAAAATATCATAATGCGGAGTGTTAAAATGTGTTCAAATCTAGCGAAATTGTTGCAGTACTTTTCTACCGAAACCAATGCTTAGCCCAGTTATTTTAAAAATAATTTCAAAATACCACGATACACGTCAATTGGCTAACAAATACATTTGTAAGTTTAACCTCACTCAAAAACAGTATTTATTGAAGACAGGGCGTCAACAATGTCCGAGTTTCTTCAACGTAGCTTAAGTACCTATAGTACCTTTCCGTTTGATTTATCGCAGGATCCTGGGTCCGCACCCACAGTCTTTTAAAGTGTCTGCATTAAAAAAGATAATAATTGTTGTTTGTAATAATCTTTGACAGCTCATAAAAACATGTAAATCCTCAATTCGTAGAGTTTCAGTATGATTTCATTTATTTAAAAAATAAAGACGGTTAACATATTTTATACACACATATATTAGTAGCTATACGCCATATAACATAGGACATAATGTTTATTATAAATCAAAGCGCTGAAGGCACTTTAGTTTTTCGCTCTTGTCGTCCTTGATTAGCTTGTTCGCATTGCATATGCTTATCATTGTGCACAGGCTAATCTTATTTGACGTGCATTAAGCCTCGTTTTCCATGAAAGCAGCCAATATGTGCATATTTTAATGATAAACAATTGACTGGCCAATGGCGTTTACAAGCTGGTATATACATTCACTGCTAGAGCAGAATCATTTGTCGTCTGCTGCAGACAGGCAGTGGTAATCGTTCCTAGCAGAGTGAGTTGTGGTTCTTGCCGTACTTAAGTCTTCTAAGCACCTACTGATTTGCATTTATTACCCATTTTCTTGAAACGCCGACTAATAAAGTGCGATAAACCGCCTTTAAGCACTTGGCACATTAACAAATAAGAACATTCCACACCTAACCGAGAACCGACGTCTTTAATCGCGAAACTATTACCAGAAATTGAATACCGCCAGAAACAACAATGAGCTCACTTCGATTAAATATAAATACACTATATTCATTGCGTCCTAAGCAATCAAACATATCAACCGAAAATACCAGCGAATACAGTATTATATATGACGTCGATCTTATATATCGCCTCAGACATGCGAGAGCGCCACGATGAGTGAAGAGTGTGTGTATGAGAGTTTGTTTACAGGTCCTACTGGCCTCTTCACGAGATTTGTGTAGCCCGACCTGAATGATGAATGAAATGGATGTAGTAACAGTTATATGAACACGATATATCCGTACCAATATCCATGTGAGCATATACTAATAATAATTAATTTTTTAATCGCCATAAGCTTGAAAATAAACGTAAATAGATACAACAAAGACCAATTCGGAGACTTTAAAAAATTTAAATTACCTCCCCTGCAATAGAAAATATATATGGAGACTCGCATTCTATGGAATATCAAAATCTCAATATATCTTTCTCCGAAATTTTTTTCTGGTAAAAATCATCTTAAATTTAGCTGTATATTCGTATGTAATTAATTAAACAAGAGTTATAAAAAGGTATTGCAAAAAATATCGCGTTTTACTTGAATAAGTTACCTCCCTTAAGCCTATCGGAATATCAAAAATACGTATATAAACAAAACGCGTTCCTTGCATAAGTGATAATAAAGCGCGTGCCCGTGCCACTCGTCCTCCAAATACTTACTAAATATAGTACAACGTATCTACAATCATTGCGACTAACTCATACCTCAGTAAATAAGTAACCAGGATAAATATACGTTTAGGTAATTAAGATATAAAACATACATATAAAAATTTACATGTTCCCTGTCTGCCGAACCCGATCCATGGACTATAGCCACAAGAGGTTTCTATGTACCTATGTAGCCGGATTGCGCCCTCAGAGCGCCCAACACCGACACAGATCACGCTACTCTCCGGTCAAACACAATACTGCATAGGACTGCTGCCTTTGTCACCATATTATCAGAATCATTAACGTGCAAAATGGAAACTTTCAACTGTCCTTTCACTTCATACATAAGCCATTGCCGATCTTCAATGACCGCTTATTTCCGAGAGATGCATTTTATTTTTTTCAAACTTCGAATTTTGATATATGTTTAACTTATTCATTTAGATTACATTATTTTCACTATAAATATTGACTTTGATCCAATTATCATCTGAAAAATACGATTTCGCGATTTCTTCAAAGATCGAGCGAGCCTTTTTACCTGTTTACTTATATATATCTAATTTAAGGTTACACAGATGTTAAGTTGTCGTGGCCGAGTGGGTAAGGCGATGAAATTGAAATCTTTTGGGATTTTCCCGCGCAGGTTCGATTCCTGCCGACATCGCATACTTTTTGCGACGCGTTTTATTTCTTTTCTAACGTAATTTGATTTAATATAGCACATAAGCTATGTTTATTGTTAAATATGTTAAAAATTGTATGCACATCCTTCAATTTTAAAATTAAAACAACGTTATGGCTAAATTGATTAATTTACTGCTGAAAATACGAATGATGCATGTTGCATTTTTATTTTTATTTCAAAAAGTAAACGGTAAATCTGTCTATTTTTTGGTATTTTTGCTGTATATAGTGTTTCTATAAAAACTTAATTTAAAATATAACTTAAATGATACTATTTTGAATTTTATGACACTTTGTTTTTAACCGACCCAATTTTTACTTGGCTGAAATCACTTACATTTCATGGCGCTATTCCATAGATTAAAATTTGTAAAAAATAAATGTCTGTAAAAGAATACTTATTTCATCTTGTTTAAACTTTAAACACCTTTACTGCATCTGTACACACCAACTGCATGCCCATATTTGGACATTTGAATGAATTATGGAACTTTTATATACCCCAGAGGTGAAAATAAACTGTACAAAAGCCGAGCGTGAGGGTGGTTTTGAAAAAATCGGTTTATTTTTTTTAAGCATGGAAAGCTACCTACAAATTTGCATGTAGTTTAGTGAAATGATGCTGATTAGGAAAATAATTAATTAAATTATATTTGGATATGTGCCCATTAGAGGTGCGCAAGCTTAAAAAGGTAGAATTACCGAAATTCCCGTTCTTACACGTTGTAGCATGGATCGGGTATTGAACACGATACACGTGTGTATTAGCACCCTACTGTAGTCCCGGCGGGGTTATCAACTGCACCAATACACCGGTAAGCAACCAGGGGAATATCATATGAAAAAAGAACTATCATGCATGTTTGATTTGTTAAAGTGTGTCACAAAATTTCCCTAACTGCCGATGTCGGCTATAATTTCGGTATAAACATGCAAAGAAATTAACATATATATATAATGTTAATGCCGATATGTTATTGGACATTTTGTATGTCAAATGTTCATTATTTGTATTAAAATTAAGACGATTGTATTGAACACGATACACGTGTGTATTAGCACCCTACTGTAGTCCCGGCGGGGTTATCAACTGCACCAATACACCGGTAAGCAACCAGGGGAATATCATATGAAAAAAGAACTATCATGCATGTTTGATGTGTTAAAGTGTGTCACTAAATTTCCCTAACTGCCGATGTCGGCTATAATTTCGGTATAAACATGCACAGAAATTAACATATATATAATGTTATTGCCGGTATGTTATTGGACATTTTGTATGTCAAATGTTCAGTATTTGTATTAAAATTAAGACGATGCTTATTTGCCAGAAAGCGTTTATTTCAAATTCAATACAAGCAATAATCATACATAATACCAAAATATAAAACTAACAAAATGACAACACTCTCGCTTAACGCAACGTTCAGAAGCACGCGCACTTAACAAAATTATTGCAACTAATGCAAGCTGTAATTAATATGTGACTACTTGCTATACAACCAGTATCATGCGAAAATTGATCTTATTTAATTGTGGTTCCCTCTTTGAATTTATGTTGCCTGTCGACTTTTAGAATAATGTGTCAGTAATAAATGTTTTTCTTCAGTTTCACATGTTTTAAGAAAATTTAGTGAAAGATGCAAATGTGTCTTATTTATTTTTTTCTGTGTCTTCAATGTATCTTATTTATATGTGACTGCGTGCTTATTTTTTTTTCAAGAAATGAAAGATGCAAATGTGTCTTATTTTAATTTTATCCATGTCTTAAATGTGGCTTATTTATATAAGATAAAATGATATACTGCCAGTGTCATGCAAAAAAGGATCTAATTTCTTAATATCCACATTCACGCTTTGTTCTTTATTAGCACCGTCTTTAATGAGGCTATCTATTTAAAGTACAGATTACTGTGAACTTAATAATTGTGCAACGGTGATGTTGATCCATTATCGTTGTTAATTTAAAATGTAGACAACAAGTTAGCAATTAATGAAATCAGTTATTTTGGAAGTAAATCTAATTTTTTCTGTACAGTAGCCAGGTGGATGTGTATTGAGCGGATAAGATAGGGATCACCACAACAAGTTTCTAATACACAGTATAGACTTCCCCTATTATTATTAATTACCTGATTGGAATAAATAAAGTGTTAAAGATCATTTCATGTGAAAAGCAGGATTTCTGACATAATTTCAATCGTTTTGCTTTTATGCACAATTTCATGGAACAATGAATATATTGGCGCGATGGAACACAATTTATAAATCAAGCTGACAGTATAGTATCATTTTTTAATTATGTGTAATTTAATTCGCATCTCTCCCTTAACTCGTTCAATGACACGTGAACTTATATCAATTATAAAACATCACGTGCATCATTAAATTTTTTTTTTTAATTATGAAAACATATATGTTCTACATGGTTTTGTTTAGTTTTTTTTCTCAACCAGAGAGACATTATAAAACATTGTTATATATAAAGCGCTTTACTTTTCTACATTACATAAAGATATATCGATTTTTTTGTTAAGTGTACGTGCTTGACATATTTATAAAAAGGCAGTGTTTATTTTTGTAATAAAATCGAAAATTGACATTTAATTTGATGCAATCCACATTGTTTAGCGGCCAAGCGCAGTATTCCGCTCTCGGCGGCCGATGGTGTATTGCAATATATACAATGAAAAGCTGGGTTTCTGACATAATTTCAATCGTTTTGTTGACGCGGAAGTGCTTTTTGGTGGCCAAAAATACTATTGTTCCCTTTATTTAAACCTAAATCAGTATTTTTTTACACTTGAAGGTTTGTACAGCGGGGATTTCGGTACCGGCGCGGGTTTATGTGCTTGTTAAGAATTACCGAAATCCCCGCTAAGAGGCAACATATTATCCTGATTTATGCTTTGATTAAACATTGATAACTAAATTGCAAAAGTGTATAGCATATTGTAAATAAGGTAGTACGATATCATTTGTTTCATCAGATTTGTTTGGAAAATACTTTCTGAAGACTTATTATTACTATGTCATGTTATATTTACATATACTTTTGTGTAACCAATGTTTTAAATGTACATTTTACCTTTTTTACATTCGTTTACACATTTTTCACATTAATAAACTATTTAATAATGGAAAAAATATTCTGATAAGAGTGTTTAAATGATTAACACTAATATGATTGTGTACAAATCAACATTAATGCAAAGCCAAAACCCAAACATAATGACATATAGACCCTTTAAGGCGTAATATGGGGGATTGGCGTAAACATGGGTGATTTCGGCTCTGGGCGTACGAATGTAGCAGTACCGAAATCCCCGCTAATTATTTTCCAAAAGAAGTAACCGAATGGGAGATAATACATGTCACTGGTTGCTAATGAAAAAAAAAACACTATAATAATTTTGTTGACACTTGAAGGTTTGTACAGCAGGATTTCGGTACCGGCGCGCGTTTAAGTTCTAGTGTAGAATAACCGAAATCCCCACTGAGAGGCAACTTAATGCTGTCAAGAGTGCTTAATAATTAAAATTAATATCATTTTTTTGCACCTTAACATTCATGTGAAGTCAAAAACCATTCATACCGATGACCTATTGACCCTTTAAGGCGTAAATATGGGGATTTCGGTACTAGGCGGGCGAATGTAGAATTACCGAAATCCCCTTTTCATCATCGCACATTAGTGTAACATAAATTTTAACACAATATATGTAGGGAAACTCATATGATTCGCGTAATGTGAAAATGATTATTATGCTATAATTCGACCACGAAACTTGACGTGACTTAATACCGGACATTATGGAATGGAGCTACGCTTGCCGTATTTGACATAAGACCCATTTTCGCAAATTATCTTATCAATGCTTATATGAATTTGATTGCTATAATCTAATGCGTATTCGACACGGAATTATTGTCAAGGTTTTTCATTTTGTCAATATTTATCATAGCAGGGGACATTGCTGACATCAATATGGATACTGTTTTCATTTTCTGTCGAGAAATGATATGACTTATTATCAAGATTATTTTATAGTACGGTAGCGTTCTCTTCACAAGTGAGATTTATTTGTACTGGTAAATTGCTCTTATACTCACCATTCGGACTCGACGATCGGCTCGAATAAAAATATTAGTCGCTTAAAAGTACAAATTCATCATATTGAGCACGATTATTATTATTATTATTATTATTAATATTATTATTATTATTATTATTATTATTATTATTATTATTATTATTATTATTATTATTATTATATAGCTTTTAGAAACTTATACCTTAAAAAAAATCCCATTGGAAAAAAAATCCCATGGGAAAAAAAATCCCATGGGACAAAAAAATCCCATGGGACAATAAAATCCCATGGGATTTTTTTATTATTTTAAAACACGATATAACGCGTTGAAATCGCGAGAAATGCTCATCATTTGTTAAAAGGTAGTGTTTCTGAAGGTTACATGAATAAATCTCTAAAAATCAGAAAAAAATCCCATGGGATTTTTTTTTCCCATAAAAAAATGGGATTTTTTTTCTATCAAAGTAAATTGAACGAAAATAAGTACAAATGCTTTAACAATTCTTAAAATCGATAACTAAGCACAAACGAACGTGTTTTATGTTTTTGAAAATCCCATGGGATTTTTTCTCCCATAAAAAAAGCTGGAGAAAAATCCCATGGGAGAAACCAAAATTCCCATGGGATAATGAAAAATCCCATGGGATATTACAAAAATCCCATGGGAACCCCAACTTTGCAAATAAAGTTCATAGTGAAGAAAACGCATTTAACAAGCAAAAATAACCAATTATTAATCACAAGTTAGACTTTTATCTTATACTTTATCACAAATAAGCAAACCTTCAAGAAAAAGGGTACTTAAGTTTGCGAAATTTCGGTTTCGCAAAGTTTTTCCGGTGGCCGTTTATTGTTACGTCGACTTCCTTGAAACCGGATGTTTTATGCCCCACATGTTTGACGAACGTGTTTGATGTTCGAGTTGTGACATAACATGTTGTAATTTGTTTTAAAGTAGCAAATTAGTCGTCTTTCCGAGTCCTATATATTTCAAATGAACAATAAAAGTGTTTGCCTTTTGGTAATATAGTTTATTTTTTGAAATTGTGTCATTTTGTGACTATGATGAGTACTGTATTGCGAGTGAATAAGTAAATTTGAAAATGAAGGTTCACTGGAAAGTCCACCATACTTAAAGTTCCCAATTTTTGTGTTAACTTTCGACAGTTTTTGATGTTTTTCTTTTGCATGTTTTAGGATTGTTGGTGTGTGTTGTGTGGACTTTTCATTTGTAGTACCTAACATAAAGTGTATACAATATTTTGACCAAAGGAATTTGTTCAATTTAACTCCGTTTGTTATTTTGATAATTTCATGCATGCGCTGTATATTTCTTCAAAAGCAACATTTTGCATAATATTTTTGTATTAACATTTACTGATCTGTTCTACAAGTATTTACAAGCCTATTGACATATAAATTGAGTTAATTTCCATAATATTTATTGAAGTTTTCCTATGTGAAGAATACGCCTTTTTCGGCGTAGCTGTATAAGCCAGCTTTTCACCTTACCTGACCTTTGCAAGTGTCCAATAAAATTCAAATAAAATTTCCCGCGGCTAGAAACAAATGAATACACTTCATTTTTTTAATTGGCTGATTTGAACATACCACCAGAGCATTGGAAACATGGACGCGTCGTTGTAATACTGTTTTACTGCATGAAACAATTGTATCTCTAATGAAAAAGCTTGATAGATAGACCAGTTTTACACTCAACTCTCGACATCAACGCAGTTTGCGCGTGCACCTTTTATTTTCAGAGGATTGCTAGCGCCAGTATCAGGGTCAAATCGCGGCCAGTGAAATAATCAGTATATAATATAGACGCTATCGCGTGAACTCGGTGAAGTGTTTAGGTTATCTGGAAGACTTGTGGTCAGCAGCAATAAATCACTTTCTCGGGTTAACCTTCTCAACGGGTCAACCTCAGCATGTTATCTCATTAACACCTACAGACCATTATTGTATTGCTGATAAGGGCTGAAGTCTATCTGACTCGAGAATCTGGCATATACCCTGGACTGTGGAATTTTCTTTAGACCAGAAATATGTTAAATGACAATATTCAGTGATATAATTATGGTATGTCAATAATAGATTCTTAATGTGTTTTCAACAATACCATGATACATATTATTTTTAATTAATTTAACAACAATTATTCCACCATATTGACTAATGTATTAAGCATGAGCGCGATGATTCTCGATACTGTTAATACTCGAATCAAATAGCAAAGCCCAACAAACCACTAAAACAGGTTTGTTCGAAGAACGCGCGTTTAAATATTTAAAATATGTACGGATACTTCGCGTGTGGCCGGATGACTCATATGTTTTAATTTCACTTCCATTATTCTTTTGGTTTTCTGTTTTGTATCTATAGGTTTATGACCAGCAATATGTAATAATGTAAAATAAGCCGCAAAACTCCGCGTAACATCCCGTACTGCATGTGATGCAGCTAAGAACTGCACAGAAAAAGACATTCGCTATCCTTGATCTCATTCATTGAACTCTTTACCTTTCATAAACTCCAACCACAATCAACGCCGTTTATCTTATTTTAAAGATATTTTTTGTTACACTTAACATGAACCTTAAGATTATTTACTCAACACTTTCAAAAGACTATGCTGTAAATGTAAGTGTTTATGTACCTTCAACGTTACTGCTGTAAATTAAAAAATAATTCCTCATTTTCTACTTTGCGCGACTGCTTAACACAACCTTGAACTGTATTGAAATAATCGAATTATTTTGTCGATGTCGAATGAACAAGACATATTGTTTTCAATGTTATTTGAATTTATTTGGTATGTGTGATTTGTTTATGCAATAATAGTGAAAATGGCTGGGCAGGAACAGATTTTTCGAGCGCCCGCAGATGATCATGCCTTCGAAAACGTGTATTATCCCTATATTGAATATTGTTTGATACGATTTGAGTTGATTATTTACACTAGATCGTTTTCAAATAGTTTACGTTTGCTGTTCGTTAGTAAGATTCTCCTGTAATCATTTAGTCTCAGTAAAGACCGCCGTTGAAGGAAACTCAAACTGATTATGAATGGCAACAGTTGTTCATGAATGGAAACAAAGGATTGTAAATTAGCTTAAATGAATGCTTTCATGAGATTGATGTTAGTATTACGGGCAAAAGCCCGCGAATCGGGCGTTGACCGTTCATACATATGGGAATTTAGACATTAAATTACATAAGAATTCCACATATGGATACGTCTCAAAAAAATTTGCCACGCGACATATATTTTCGCGATGCTATTTACGACCTTGAACAAATCAAAAACTGTTTGACATATGCTAATTCACATGTAAATACATACCTCAGGAAAAGTTATATCAATGACATCATAATTGTGTAGCGAATCGCACTAAATATTCTCGCATTATTTGTTTTTCTTCGCAACCGTTCCAGAATTAAGTCATCACTCAATTATATCCCCTGAATGCTCTTCTTCAGTGGGTATAAGCCGAAGACTGGTTCACTACATATAGTGACAGTCTTTACCAAACACAATTTATGTGAACATAACCTGTCTTTAATATATTGCCGAATCTCAGATTTCTGTCGAATTTATTTGCTTTGATCTTTTCGATATCTTATTGTTATTATTATCCTGACAAATCACAAACGCTTGTTAAAAAATTATTTGTTTTAAACATTATAGTTGGCATCTCTATTCTTCCCGTATTCTCGCGGTATTTCAATAACGACACCCTACTGTTTATTTGTCAGAATTTGTGACGCATTTTCCATTCGCTCTCAGAAAGAAGTTTTACGTGCGATCATGAGCAATATTCTGGTAAGTTGTCGTTGTTATCCACCTGAAACACATTTATTCACAAAATTTAAAGATATTTCGATCTAACTTTTTAGTCTTTTAGCTTTAATTTTTAACGTATTTACACCTCGTCTGCTCGCACTTTACCGATATCCCGAAAGGTAACATATCACTATAAATAGTTTAGGCCTAAAACCACAAAATCCGATACCGTTGGATTTTCGTACCACAATCTTACGTGAAAAAATCTTCAAGATTCGAAATCAACAAAAAACAAGACATTTATAAATTTTCTGCATTATTGATAAAATTTTAAGATATTTGTTGGTTTTCAGTTTTTGGAAGCTGTTCTGCCAAGGCAAGAGCTGGGCATCATACAAGCCATTCTATCTAGCAAAACTGACAGTTTTGGTACACAGAAATCAACAAAGGAGGGATTCCTGAACTATCAAAATTGCCAAGCTATACACACAGTTATTATCTGTGATGATCTTTATTGGTTCTGTTTGTTTACTTGGATGGAACATTTGTGAACTTTTATTTTTTATAGAACTTTAAAAAGTCTATATATGTCTATCTATAAACAAAAATCAGCTATGGTATAATAAGAAGAGCAGATGTGCAAACAATGTCAAAGGGTTGTTAAATTAACAATTTGAAGGCAATTATGCTGAAAAAATATGAAAGTTCCCATGCAAATTTTGTCTGTATATCGACAAGTGTCTCCCAATAAATGTAAAACTAGTATTACAAAACTTACCACAAGTATGTAAAAGCACTAAGTACCTGTTGTGATCATTTTTAGTACGATAGTGTAATTCTTAACAGTAGCAAATAGCTTGTTTAGTAAATGCATAATGCAATTAATATGATTTCCTTTCTATTGTGTAATCAATAAATTGGTTGTTACTTGTTAATCCATGATACATGTTTTATGGCTAGTACAAAACCATCATTGTTAATATTGTAAAAGGTAATAAAATAACACCACTTTGTAATTTCATATACGTAAATATTCTTGTACTGTAAGTTGATGACAGTGTTTTAGTATTACTTATTTTGTAACTATTATTTTGTGTGCAAATAAATGATGTGAAGTGTTTTGTATCTCCACACAATACCACATACCTTTTTATATATGTACTGTATTATGTGTTATTTGAATGTTTAAATAAAAAAATATGGATGATATAACGTGATGCATTCTAATATTTGCATTCAAATTGTAACTAGAGAGCTAAGTGTATGCAGTTTAGACTGTGATTTAAGAATTGCTACAAAATGGCTAGTTTTTTAGTGGCGACAAAATTAAAACTATTCAACAATAGTTTGCGAAAGAAAATTAGAAACCTGCAAGATACCTGTACGTATTAAATATTTTAATTGCGAAACAAGTATGTTGTTATGCTGTTACACATAATTATACATTGATAATGAATAAGAAGACAATTAGCGTTGTTAATGTTTCCCCAACAGTAGAAATCATTCTTCTGATGAAGTCATTGGTATACAGACGAAAGCTCCAGGCATGGCTTTCAATACGTAGTGTGTGTTATTTTACAGTCTAATTGGATTTTAAAAACATCCTGTCAAATTTGTCAATCAAAATTGATTTGACACATCACATGATTTTGATTATGTTAAATCAGTGTACTGTATGCTATATGCAACTGCTTTAGCAAGCTGTCAAGTTGAATTGAGACATTTGATGAAACAAACTGTTTCCTGGGTAGGACCAGTACTTAGTGTCTATATGACGTACCATGACGTCGAAAGTCTACAAAACCTACTAGGTAGAACGAGAAATGTACTTCGACGTACAATTTTCACTGACCCTTGAGTGTTAGCCAATCAGAAGACACCTTACATCTGTTGCTTTTAGAGATATTTGACTTTGAACATTATTATTATTATTATTTATACCAAATTATGCGACGTTCTACCGCTTACTCATATATATTTTGCGTATTTATTAAACATTATTATTATTATAATTTATACCTAATTATGTGACTATCGACCGCTAACTCATAGATATTGTGCGTATTTATTGACCTGGCGTGGCGGAATTAACCTCTGACTTATGCAAGTTATGGTTATCACAAAATACGACCAACAGGGAGGTTATAATACATTATTTATCCCGTTAATGCTTGGTAACTGTTTAGTTACCGTTGGGAATTTCCTACACAGTAATGCACTGGACGGTCGTGATACTCCGCCCCGCATGATCAATAAATACTCACAATATGCTGAATAATTTTAATTTTAAAAAGGTAACAATTGAATCTTGTTCAAATTTGTATATAATCTATTTCAATGCATTAAATACTTGAAACTTCTATGTGTTGTTTTTTTGCCATTCTGATATTTTTATTCATTTTGTCCTCAATTAAAAAAGAGATTTTAAACATTTATTATGAATAAATCTGAAGGAAAAGCGGCTCAAGAGACTAGTGTTTTGATTGGCTGTTCAAAAAATGTGTACGTAGAAGTACAAACATGTATTTTGAAGTACAAATTGTACTTTGACGTACAAATATATACTTCGAAGTGTATTTTATATTTATGTCGACGTACAATTATTGTACTTTGACGTACATTTCTCTTTTTAACTTGTAGGTCTTCTTGACTTTCAACCCAAATGGTACGCCATAGTATGTCTTAAGGGTTATCTAAAGAATGCTCCCACTTAAGAGATCAATACAGAGACCTCCCAGTGACTAAGCCAGTTAGCAGACACCCCATCCACTATACCACAGACACCGAACCAGCTATAAATTCCTGTGGCTAGAAAACAATAAAATATAAGATGCTAGATCTTTAAGCTTGGAACATGTAACTTGTTTTAAGATTGAAATTTTTTTTGGATGCATTACTTAATTATTGCAACAATTATAATATTTTTAACACAATCATGTCAATATATTTATTAAAAATACATAGTTATCAAAAAAACTTTAAAAGCTTTTGCCCGTAAATTAGGTAGCACCTATAATCATATTATTTAATATAAACTATATAGGAAACTTCAAAATTGTCTTCTTAAAAATCGCTTACCGGATTTCAAATCATTTCACCTAAATGTTTGGGCGAACAGAGTGTTTTTCACTGAATAATGAAAAAGCGGAAAGTTCAACACACCATTCGTCATCATGTGGTGTGGAAAAACAAAACAAAACAGGAACTGGTAATCGAATTTTAAGAAATAAAAAACAAATATGAAATATTTACTATAAACATCCGACTGCCTTAATTGCCATCGTTTGATCGCAATTTGAAACACTATCCTTGTCAATAACATAATGTCAAATAGAATATGTAGGCGTAAAAAGCAGACAAGTTAATCTCCTTATGCATGCATGATCAACATGCTAACCGAAATACTTAATCTTAGCCCGAACGGCAACGCAACGAGTAGAATATATTGCATTTTAGCCTCGCTATGGGTTAATGGGGCTTAATACATATGCGTAAAGTGTAGTCTCAGAGTAGCCCTCCAAGTCCGCACAGGCTGAGCCTCGCTATCGGTAAATTGGGCTTAATACATATGCGTAAAGTGTAGTCCCAGATTAGCCCTCCAAGTCCGCACAGGCTGAGCCTCGCTATCGGTAAATTGGGCTTAATACATATGCGTAAAGTGTTGTCCCAGATTAGCCCTCCAAGTCCGCACAGGCTAAGCCTCGCTATGGGTAAATTGGGCTTAATACATATGCGTAAAGTGTAGTCCCAGATTAGCCCTCCAAGTCCGCACAGACTGAGTTTCGCTATGGGAAAATGGGGCTTAATACACATGCGTAAAGTGTAGTCCTAGATTAGCCCTCCAAAGCCGCACAGGCTAATCAGGAACTACACGTTTCGCCTAAATTGAATTATCGCTAAAAAGAGAAGTTCTTTAAACCAACAATACCATAAATGCGAAAAGTGTCGCCCTTGATAAACAAATTCAATTTGGTAACTATACAGGCTAAACTTGGACGACACTTTACGCACATACATTTTACCCCTTTTCCCAACGTGCGGCTTGTTTTAATAAGAAAATCGAGTTTAAACTATTTTGGGTGAAATGATTCTCTGAATGCATCCTGCTCTTCATTGGCGTCGCACTGAAGTGCAGCGACTAGTATGTAATACGTTTTTTTTCGCTTATGAGAGGAGAAGTTATTTTACAGATCAATGTATATATTTTTGTTGTCAGAATAGCTTGCATAGAGGTGATTTTTTGTGTAAATTAGTGTAAATAAGAACTGCGTTTGTGTCTATTACATTAACTACAACATTTATTGCCAATAATGCAAAGGTAATTCTTTCAATTAATAACTGATCACAGGGACTGGGCAATACTAAAAGATTACATGGACTGGGCAAATACGCGAACCGGTGAAACTTTCTGGTTTTGTATAAAAACAAAACATAATCAAAATATATTTATTTTGTGGTTTTTCTAACAATAGCGCAGACTTTTGCTGTTCGAGTTTTGCTTAACGTGTATTTTCTTCAATTTTACAAGACGACAGCGATTACACGGTTTATTGCTTTATCATTATGTGCACACCGGTCTTACTGACAACAACGTAGTGACGTTACCATCTATGTATAGAATGATTGCTTTATTGATAATCGTTACACTACAGTCACTTATTAATATCTTAGTTAGAAGGTGATTTTTCAAGCGTTTCCGCAGTGTAGTGGTTGCACGCTCGCTTCACATGTGAGAGGTCCAAGGTTCGAGCCCCAGTAGAATCAAATTATTTTATTTGTGTTCTATGTTAACTTTTTGTTTTGATGTAGACATTTTAGTTTAAATAAATATGCTGTTTTATTGTAACCATTTTTTGTTTTTATTATGCCCATGAAATATATGTGTGAGGGGGGGGGGGGTTCATAAACACATTAAAACTTTTACAGTGTTTTCATATCAATGAGTACTCAACCCCTATCGTAAATGAGCGACGTAAGAATAAGTTCAGAATCATCTCCCCTTGAAGTTGAGAAAAATATGAAATTACGCTTACAAGATGAAGCAGATTTTTTTAAACCTACACAGTTCTGTTCCATTAATGAAAACTGCACACGGATGCCAGTTAAAAAGGAAACAAATGTAAATAAAATGAACTATGAAATATTTGGTAGTTACAACACAAAATCATAGATAATGGTTATTTGGGAGTTATAACACAACCTCATAGATAATGGTTATTTGGGAGTTATAACACAAAATCATAGATAATGGTTATATCAGTATCTTTTTCTATTTTGTTTAAAATAATCGGCCAATATATTAATATTTACAGTAGAAAAAAAATCGTTCCATGTAACTTCATTGAGTGCCTTTTACACTGAAATTCCCGACGCCCGTTGATGCTTTGCATCAATACTTATCTTGTATAAATTGGAAATAAGCGTGAAATAAAATATAAAAAACAAACATGTGTCAGACTTAAAGGGACCGTCAACCGCGATTGACGAAAAAAGAAAAGTTCTAAAATACCGTATTTTTTAACAATGATTAGTTTATAGATGTTGATTGAAATATCACGACTGGTATATTACATTACTTAAAAAAGTCTCATATTTTCAATATATTCGGTAATAAAATTTCGCGATATGAAATCGAAAGTACATCGCGAAATTAGGTGACATAACGATATACACACAATAAATAACACAAGTAGATTGATCATTTTATATATAAAATATATAAAATCCACTACTACATGCACAATTGCATTCCTTGGTTTACCACGTGACGATGATGATCAATCTACTTGCGTTATTTATAGTTAACTGGTAGTTACCCAGTAAAATTTATTACCGAATATGCTGAAAATATGAAAACTTAACAATTTTTTTCAAGTAATGTTATATACCAGTCTTGATATTTCAATCAATATAAACTAAAAAATGTAAAAAAAATACGGTTTTTATAACTTTTCTTTTTTCGTTAATCGTGCTTGACGGTGCGTTTAAAGGTATATAGGCGTTATATTAATATAACTTACGCATTTTTCGTGAGTAAATATTTTGTTCGCTATTCAAGAAAATCCGGTTTCGAAAAGTACACCCATTGTTATGTATTTCGCCATTTCTCGTTAATAATGCATAGCAGAATAACTTAGTTTTAAATACTTCGACACTCAACGTTTCTTTTTGGTGACTACTGGTATGGTATGCAGCATGAAAAAATATTGAAGATTTAACAATTTGAACACCACACCCCCAATATCATGCGCAATATACGTTTACATCTAAGGCCAGTTTCCCAAAAAAATCCTGTTAATTTTTGTATTTTGCTGCATATATTGCAATTGCCTGTTGTCAGCATCCTGGTGTTCATGCTAGGTAAACTATAGTCGTTCTTGAGTTCACTTGTCTATGAAAACTTCTGAGAAAACTTTATATACGACAAAACAAGGCTATTGTCAAGCAATATGGTCCCCTACCGGCTCCACCGTTGTCAGAAATTCCACTATTTTCAGATTATTATTGTTTGGTTGCCATAGCAACCACAATTTTTGACGTAGGAACAAAATGAAATGACGTGCATAATGTCCATATTGCCATTTATCCATGTTGCAAGTTTCATGAAAAAATATTAAGAACTTTTAAAGTTATCGCAGGATCATGAAAAGTGTGACGGACAGACAGACTGACAGAGTGACAGACAGACTGACTGACAGAGCGCAAACTATAAGTCCCCTCCGCTGAAACCGGTAGGGGACAATAATGCACATACAAACAACCGTGTCAATTGGCGTTTAAATGGCATAAACGGTGAAGACGTAAATATGACATCAACAATAGGAATATTACCGTGCTTATTTAACCGTCATAGATATTTGCCAAAATTTCTAATGTTTGCAAACACATTTGGGGCATGATATTATGTATTAGGTCAGTTATTTTATTAATTGCAAGTGAATTAATATTACATAGGTTGACATGTTTATGGGTTAAGATCAAGATAAAGGCTTGGAAGCAATGTTTTTTTTTTCATTATATTCATATGTACAGAAAGTGCACAAAATCAAAACTTGGCGTAATCATTCTTTTTTATGGAAATTAATTTCGAAATCCCACTATACAGATTCAAGTTATTGGCCTTATACGAACAGCTTATTACACTATATCAATATGTAAACATTATTTAGTTTAACATATTTTTTGTCACTCTTTCTTGGTAAAGTTCGCCTTAATAAGCCTTTTCAAAGTTTGGCTGTTTAGTTTATGATTCTGCCGAAGATAATGTCGTTTTATACATAAAACTGTCTCAATTGGCCTAAATGTTTTTGAATTAGGGGCAACTTGCATTTGGTCCTTATATATTAGCCATAAGCGTAGCTACGACATCTAAATTTGTAAATTTTGATGATAATTTTTTCTCTTTGATTATAAATTTTGACATAACTAATTTTTATAATTTAACACAATTCTTATGCACAAACGTATTTTCATAAAATAATCAGTACTAATTACTTTCCGTTTGCCAGTATGTATTCCTTTCCAATTTTGCATAACCTGGACTACAATAAATCGCTGAATGCCCTAAAGCAATTACAAGAATACCTGTTTATGATTTTTTAGATACCATTATGATTAAAAACATATACCTTTGTCAAATATGACAATGGCTTTGAAAACAAACGGACTTAGTGAGACCACAAGTCGTAGCAAATCATCGTGCAGCGTTTAGTAAATTCAGGTGTGGTGTAGCACCACTTAGGCTCGAAACTGGGCGTTATGAAACTTTAGATGTCAATGGTCGCAAATGCTCATTCTGTGACTCGATTGAAGATGAGTCTCATGTTCTGTTTCAGTGTTCTGTATACAGTCATATTACAAATGTTCTCACCCAGAAAGCCTGTAAAACTTAATCCAAACTTTGAAAATATGTCATTGATAGAGAAGACTATTTTGGTGTTCTCCGACCCACTTTTGATAAGAATAACTGCCAAATCCTGTTTTGAAATTCTTAAATTACGCTCATTTTATCTATGTAAATAACTAGATAGAGGATTTTTAATAACCTGGTCAACTGGTATTTTATTCACTTGAGTGTAATTCTTTGTATTTTAATCTTTGAATAATTGTACTCAACACGGTTGTAGATATGTTTACTAGTAGTTGGTTTTATGGTTTTATAGTTAACTGTTGCTCTTTATTTCCTAGCAATATAAACTAGAAAACTTTGTTTATCAATAGCTGACGTGTGTTTTTACACCTTCTTTTTCAACATCAAATTCTTAAACTATCCAGTGTTGCCTTGGTTAAGTACCATTACAATGTCAAGTAGCCTTATTTAGGCCAATATTCTCTTTTTTTTCAGACATCACTACGTTTTCCAATTTTCCAACTCTATTTGTACAATGACTAGCAATGATTAATTTGTTTGATTGTACAGACATGTTGATATGCATGTAATGTATATCAAAGTCCCTTTTAAGGCTTTTGTATAGTGGTCATATGCAATGTACTAATTTTAAGAATCTTAATGACATTTTTACTGTACATTGTATATGATGGGATTAAAATAATGCACTAAACTTGCTTCTTAGCACATTTAAATGTTAATGAATGAAAGATGACTCTGCTGGGCTTAAAAGCAGATATTTTAACGATAGGGTCTGAAGAGTTACTTTCCTTCAATCTGATATAGAGCAATTGTCTACAGGCTGATAAATGATTGTAAGTTTATACTAGGTTAGAAGTATATATTATCACCACTAATTAGCTTATCATGGTATGCCATGATGGTGGAATGCTTTCTCTTGTTGGTTAATTATTTGTGCGATAATGTCACAAGTCACAGTGTTGGATAATATTCAGCAACAAATTTGTATGACAAATAGTAAGATCGGTGGTGGCAATATAGATTTTTACATGCATATTGATTGTAATGTATAAGTCTCTTATAACTCATTTTATTAGGGGCCAATGTTTTATCTGATTGCTTTATATATGCAAAACTGTGATAAATGTAAATATTAAATGAGACTATAATAAATAATAAAACTAGCAATAAAACTGTTTCCAATTTAAGTACAGTTAAGCAGGTTTTGCCGACCTACCTTCTAACTTGTTTTGGATGAATTAATGGAAACAAATTATTATTTGGCTTTATTTCATTATGAGAACGAATTTAAATTATGCATATTGGTTTTGTACCCATACGGAAATTCTTTACAGTTATGTTCAGTTTTAACATAAATCACGAGATGATCTTTATCTTTATGATCTTTATTGCTTAATTGTCTAAAAACGAAAATGTTGTTTGGCAACGCCTATGTTGTACGAAGTTAGTTTTAACAAAGCATGCCATTCTCAATCAGTCGGTAGAGCATTGACTTTCAATCAAATATTGATAATATTGATATATTCGGGTCGCGGGTTCGAGTTAATTCAGAGTAATTTAGTTTCGTTTAGGATGACAAAAGCTACTAAAGCGAGTATAAAATGTTATAAATATGTGTGAACAACCAGATACACAGACATACAAACAGACATACATATTTCCATTGGAGACTTCGGCGTGTGCGCCTAGCTACGATGCAGAATGAAGCAGACATACTATGAAAGCCCCATCCCCAAAAGAAGGATGGTTCATTCACAGTTATATACCCCATCCTAACACCGCAACACGTCTCCAACGTTGAAACAATTTACATACACAGAAGGGACAGTTAAATGAACATTTATTTACAAACATGAAACCATAGTTGTATTTGGGCACGATCCTATTAGGATTCATAAATACCCTAACACTATGATACTGACATCGCGGAAATACGTTGGATCGAGAAGAAACAATGAAATTCTGAGTATTTTTGTGTTTCAAGGGAGATAATTATATTTCACAACAACGTTATTTCCATTTTTCCGGGATCTTTTACTAGATACTCGTTCACAGTCGATCACTTATCATTTTTCCGGGATCTATTAATGATGAGGTTCTTCTTGGTATTGTATGCCTATGAAAATGGTAGTGTCTTTTCTTGTTTGAGTACTTGAGATGTCGTGCAACTTATTTTATGACATCTGTTTGAGAGCACATTGTGAAAATATCAAAATGTTCCTTATGCTAAATTGATTCGTATGTGTTTTAAAATATTTGAATCGTGAAAGTTGCATACAAATCTAGCACATCGCCACTAAACCCAACCTGTACTTTAGGGAAGGGTGGATAAGATTTAGAAGGAAAATCCTATGTGCTACAAATACAAGTTCTGAATGAAACGTGTTTGAACGGTAAACGGTAAGATACAAATAAAGAACTGTCTACTGAATTACACAAAACATCAATAGGCAGTCTTTTAAGTATTTTTCTTTAAGATGTGTTACTTTACTGTAAAATGTTAAATAATAATACATGCAAAGAGCATCAACACGTCAAACGACAAAAGGCATATGCTTTCTCGCTAACACTGCATCTTTTTAGCGATTTTGTCTTTATATCTTTAAAATCGGGGACGTAGAGGTATGATAAACAGAAAAACAGGTTACTGCCTTTACTCTTTTTGTAATGTACCAGGCTCGAGACGAATAAAATAACGGCTCTGCAAGCATCGCCGTTATATCATTCTAAGCCTTGCCTGATATATATCAAAAAGATCAGGCAGTAACCTGTTATTCTCTATATATCACACACAAATATACTCTCATATATCACACACAAAAATACACTCATATATCACACACAGACATACACTCATATATGGGTTACGATCAAGATTAGGGCCTGACCTTAAATAACTTTCATTCAATTCATATGTTACACAAGCCTTCCAGCAGCCACTCACAAAAAGTAGGAGGTTTTCTGACAGAAAAGTAGGAAATAGAAGGAATATTTTTTCCAAAAAAGTAGGAAAAGTAGGAGTATTTTCAGTTAAATTGTTAATTAATCATGGCAAATAACTTACCCGAGGAGGCGTTCTAAATGCAAAACCCTACTATTCTTTATGCCATGTGGACTATTCTTGTATACCAATGCTGGCCAGTTTCTGTTGCTAAACTGTGTGGTCATCTTCCATCAGCCTGAAACTTTTTTTTTATTCTCAAATTAACAAACATATCATAACCATGCTAGTAAAGCATTTACTAGCATGCTAATGGTAAATTAGTATGTGGTTACTAGCTACATGTAAAGGACTATATTCAGTACAGTGAGTTAGTAAGCCAGATGATTTACAATGATTAGAGCACTAATGCAATTGCAGATCTATACAGTTCATATGTTGTATAAAATGGAAATTGTTAAACACAAGAGAATGTTAGTTGTTAATAAAATGTAAAGTTACTGATTCAAAACACAAGAGGCATATGAATACACAACTACATGCATAATTATATATGTATTTGTGAACTCCAGAAGCAAGCAGCTGATAGGCCAAGGGCCCAATATCGAAACCCTCCCCCCCTAGCGGGATTTTGGCACACCTATATTTTCTTGAAGCTTAGGGTATATGTTAACACATTCCGGTTGTTGGATGATAAAGTAGCGCTGGATAAGGAAATGGCGGGGGTGTTTCCATGGTAACTACCGATATTTTTAATGTTTAGCATAGTTGTGTTTAAGATTCAAAACCATTGATTATTTTGGTTATAGCACCTCAAAAACAGGTCTGAAATATTATCAATGTATTTATTATTTATAAGGTAAAAAATAAATTTGATTATCTCATTTGCATATTCATGAATATTAATTAGATTATACAAAAATAGGGTTAAAATGCAGAAATATGCCATTATATAGCATATAAAAACCCTTTTTGTTGTCCTTTTTTATGTTGAAATCGTTGAACTAACAATTTGATGTTTGTAAACTATTTATTTATCAAGATACCACTTAAAAGATGCAAAATATTGCTTAACTACAACAAAAAATGTGGGTGTGGTTGAACCCAACACATACAAACGATATGTTATGAATTATCAATAATCTAATATCATGTAATATGGCGTTGCATTGCAATTAAGGTCTCTAAGACAGACATACAATTGTCAATACATGCACATAACACACACGTTTCAATATGAATAGCTCGAACTACACACTTTAAGTAAATGTTAATGTTTGTTATCCTTGGTTTTGCAAATAAGAGCATAAGCATAGTAGGTATGGCATTGAATTGGTCAGTATTCAATCATAAATTGCAGGGGTTGTGTATCGAACGTTTATCAATCACTGTCATCATCAAAGATCATATCTATGTAGTTGTCAAACTCAACATCGTCATCAATGTCTGAGCCTTTGTCTTCATCATCCGAATTCTGACTGTCTTCATCATCTGGGATCGCAGACAGAATGTCTAACAATTCTGGTGGCAGAATGTTACCCTCCGTCCAATGAAACGTCAGGTTTTCGTTTTCGTCTTTTGTCCAGCCATTGCCGATGGGACCTGGTGTAGTAGCATATGGTACAAGGGCCGCTTTCCATATCAACGACTGATAATTGGCACGAACAATGTGCATTTTCAATGACGAGCGGCATGGTGGTAAAAGACTTAGATCGATTCCATCTGTGTTGGTCAACACATTTGACGACTTCGGCTGGAACTTTTGTCGAAAACAATCAACGCGAAGCTTGTTGATGTCGTCATTATCAGGTTTGTTTGGATGGTACAATTTACATACAAATTGTTCTAGAAGATTGACATCAGTCTCTTTCATGTCTACCTCAGCTCCCATTCTACAAAACACTGATAGGAAGTTTTCACTCTGTTCTAAGAGCTTCATGGGCTTAATCTAACCGTGGCGAACGAAAGCGCTGGTTGTGTCGCAACCTGTAAACGCATGCAGGCCTAGAAGTGCCTTAGACTGTTCTGCCCCACAGTTTTGTATGATGTCATTGACTCGAATTAGGCGTCTTTTGTTCCCTACTCCAGTATCAAACATGACTTGAATGGCATCTAATTGCTGGACATATGTGAGCAACAGAACTAAAACATCTGTGTCTGGGGATCGCACTATGCTTGTTTTATTACTGTATTCCTCAGCGGCATGTTTCAGGTGAAGCATAATCCTGGTATCAGCCTCCTCCTGTGACGAGTACAGCTCATGGACTTGGACAGCATTTGTCTTCACACCGTCTTCACTGGATAAGCATATACACTTTTCACCACTTACAAAGAAAATTCTTCGTCTTTGGAGTGTTGGTGCGTACTTGTCTTTACTTCCTTCTGTAAGGAGCAGTTCAATCAACTGAGTTTTGTTTTCACTGTTGCACATGAATCCTTTCCAATCTCGGGGTAATTTTGTTTTACTTCCTTTTATCAGGAATGTGTCTGAAGCCCCTCTTCGTGTTCTCTCTGTTGACTTGATTGAATCTTCTTTATATGTGTCAGTTACAAAATCAACCCGTTCACATTTTGGAAGGCTCTCGAAGACTTTCTTTGCTAATTCCTCAAATGTTCCTGGCAACCCTGTCATTGCTTGAAGCATGGTATTCCCGTCGAAGATGTAGATCACTTGATTTGAAGCTGGTCGTTCCGGATGGTCAACCCCAGCTTCTAAGCGATGCATCAATTTCGCTTTATCTGTTTTCACAGGACAACCATCTGCCGTGGCTAGTGCCCAGGGAACCGGTCCAAGGGGATAACTGAGGGTTTTGTCTAAGCTAATGTCATGTTGTTCCGAGAGCATTACTAGCTGTCCGAAGAGATTCCGCTCTGCTTTGATCTCAACTACTTTCTTCTGAGACGTCGTCAGTTTCTTCCGTTTCTTTTTGTCATCAAAGGTTTTCAATTTCTGTTTACGCAGTGGTGTATAGAAACTGATTGTTTTTTCTACCAAGCGCTCATTCACAAACTTCGTATGTGCTTGCTGACCAATCTTGTTTGCCTCCAGTATATCCTGTTCAGATTCTTTTTCCAGCGGTGAACCTGATGATATACAATACAGTGCATCTTTATTGTCAACACAGAAGGGATTAACAAAGTTTTCAATCGATGTCAAAACCTTTTGTACGTCTCTCTCAGATGCAGTTTTGTTTGCTTGCCTATTATCCTTGTGTCTGTCGACATCTGTGGTTGACATCTCGGCAAGTTCATATGTCGCCTCTACATAGCTAGCACGAAGATGTCTCGTCATGCACCATCTGTGGTATGCTGCAAAGTTTCTGCTAAATCCTATGATTCCTCCTCTTGATTTGGCATGTCGGTTTATAGTCTGTTCGATTGTGATGTCCACGGCGTTCCTTGTACCCGGGATGTCTGACCTGCTGACACTGAATCCATTCTGTTTGAGAAGGTCTCTTGCCCCTGGATGCGTTGACTCTAAATTTATCAATGTCAAATGGTACACTGACAGGTACTTCGCATAATTCTGGTGATCATACGCAAAGAACAGTGGGCACATCTTTTGGATACATGTAACGTAAAGGTCGAGATCATTCTCCTTTGTTGCACGCAGGAAGGTGAGGATGAGCCATACTTTGTCAATGTAGTCGATCCAGAACTGGGCTGTTTTGCCTAGATGACCTTGTCTCACATTATCTTTGAATTCCAGATATTTCTGGTAGAATTGTACAAAATCGACATATGTGAGCATTTCAGCGAGTTTGTCATGATCTGGACATTCGGCTAATTGTTGCATACTCGCTATCGCTGTCTCGTAAAGCTGATAATCACCATCAACGAAAGAACGTGCAACAAATTCCACAAACAGGAGCCTTTCCAAAGCCTCTAAGGTCAACTTATGGACTCTCATTGCTCTGTTGTAGTGTTTCCCATTCAAAACTTGTTCCAAAGAACCACTAGCACAGATACCCGATTCAATAACTATTTCTGAGAATCCACTGCCTCGTAAACGTTTCCCAAGAGCCCCAAGATATGAAGCAAGTGTGTGAAAAGCACCCAGGTGAATAATTGTCTCTTTATACATTGCAGGGTTCTGCCATGTGATAGAGTATGCTTTCTTGGCCACAGCTAAATCAAATGTCACAAATGTATACTTCTGACCAACGACCTCGGATACTTTTTGTGATTCCTGGAGCACTTTCTGCACTGTAGCATTTTCTGTCATAGGAGCATTCACGGGAGGCAGGTATTCAACAACGGACTGTCTCAAATGTTCCGTTCCTGTGGTTAATGACACCCATCCAGACCAGCTAGGCACTAACTGTTTGTCATGAAGTAAAATTTTCCTACACATGAACCAAGCAAAGTCTGACGCTGATGCTAGTTCGACTGTCTCGCATTCACCAACTGCAATACTTGATGTGTTGATAACTGGTTCAGCCTTGTTGGACAGAAAACATTCTGGGATATTTTCTGGTTGATAATCCACTGATCTAGTTCGTGTTATCTTGGCAGGTTGCGTCAAGGATTCACTTGGATCATCTGCAACTGCGTCGTCTGCTTTCTCTTGAATGACAATCCCATGTGCAGTGTGAGTAGTTCCAGATCCGGATGGAGTCTCCTCATTCAGGTCGAAGTTATCCCAGCATAAATGGGTAATAATATTGTTAGTTGGTGATATCGGTGCTGGGATACTATTCTCCCTTCCAACAGTGCTGTTGCACATGGCCGTTTCTAATTCTAGTATTTGGGAGTAGGATTGACAATGTCCAAAATGATTCATGAGAGTTAGAATCTCAGCACTACCCGTCATATGCCGCAAAGTCATTCCAAGCAAAAGATGTTTTGGCAATTTGAGTCTTCCATTGGTGACTGCGTGACAAAGGTCTTGTCCAAACGAATTAACAAGTCTCTGGGTCTTATTCGACACAGTCGAGTCATTTTTACCACACAAAAGCACCGTAAGAAAATGTTCCAATAAACAAGGCATGTTTTTTGACATTGACAATAAGTTTGATGCCCTTGGTGGCCATTCACTGAATGATTGTCCCTCCTTAAAGTCCAATATATTGCGTCTAAGCATCATGGCGCAATCTTCAACAACACGTTCATCGGATGCTGCCAATTCGAATGCTGTCTCTACAGCCTGACCTTTTAAGATGTTGCTAGAGTAGACAAGCTCACTCCTATAATTTGGTTGCCAAAACTGAATTTGACCTTGAAATTGTCGTAGCAGTTTATTCTTTAGTTTATCAGTTTTGTATGATGGGTTATAGAACTCCGGGCTGTTATCCATCATGAACTGCAAGTACTTTTCGCGTAACATCGTCATACGCATTACATTTCCGCCTTTAACAATAGATTGCTTTACGTAATCACATATGTACGTAAAAGCATTAGCATGAGCTTTGGTGAGACCGTCGTCAATAGCACTTTCCTCTAAGCTTTCCCGTGCTCTGGTGTACGCTTTCCTGCAAGTCGAATGGTAGCATACCTCTTTTGCGATGAGATCTACATTTCTGATTTTACATAATAAATTCTCATCACGCTTTCGATCAGCAGCATCCTTTATACTATTTTCAGCTGTAGCAGTGAGACATTTAGTAAGCTGTTCTTCCTTTCCTTTGATCGACTTGCGTACTTTTCCACAAAATATACACTCGTATGGAAAGAGTGTTGATTTTTCGGATACTCTAGACCGTTTTGATGCACTAGGATACTGAATTTTGGATTCATCGCAGGATTTCCTCTTGAGATAGCTAGATGAATTTGTAAAGCTTTGGTAACACCATCTATGTACGCCATGAATATCTTGATTAACCTTTTCAGGAACTAAAGAACAAATGTCATCTAGGCGAATGAGTTCATCATCTGAAGCCTGTCTTTCAGTCACAACACTCTTAATCTTTTCAAATGTTTTGTCAGTCAAAGGTTTAATAGTGGTGTCAGATTTGTTTTGTCTAAAGTGTATAATGCATATCTTTTCGCCAACATTTTTAGCTGATCCTGATTTTCTCTTGCTTGATCTTTTAATTCTAACTGGACGTTCCTTGCCCATGGTATCTGGTTCTTGTAGCCTGAAAACATACAATAACGTGTACACTCATAATCTGGTAAAGAAAGAACACAGGTTAATCAATTATAATATTTTAACATCACATAATCTACAACAATTGAAATCATATACATTTTGTTGGGTTTTGGCAGTATACCATAATATGTCTTCTGAAATATGACCCAAATGTGTTTCCATAGTTTTTTTTATAATGAATACTTAGCTTCATATTAACAGATTGTGATAATTTTTTATACACTTACATGAATTATATCCTATGTAAATTTAACTGAGTCATTCAAACTACTCTAACATTTATATCCAACAATATCCTCATTCCTACGCAAAACAATATTTTTTATCCGTCAAGAAAGTTTGTTGTCAATTTTAGATCAAATATAGCGATCTGGACCGCTCGAAGTAGCGGAATTTAGATGACCATGTAACTAAAAAGACTACTAAACGAATAAAAGCTACTTACATCGACTGTAATGTTTATTTCTAAGAATAACATGATTATCTCCAGCAGACGACACGTTGTTGACACTGGAAACGGAAACTGTGAACGGTTGCAAAAAATATCTGTCGTGAAAATCACTCTAAATGTGAGGTATGGAGTTCCATTACCGACAACTATTTGCTAACATTTTCCAAAGACAGAAAGTTTACCCAAAATAAATCAATTATTTGTGTTTATTTCAATCGCCATCTCCAATCATCAGCAATAGTGCAGTAAATTCAAATAGTGAATGAAAGCAGTCACATATAACACTCATATTGAAAGTAACTAGAAATCAAAGAAAGATACCTTTAAGTGTTTTTGGATTCTGGTACTATCTACATAGTTATTTCCAGTACTTTCTGTGAAAAAAAATCAAAATTCAAATGCATGAAAACAGTGAAAATTTTATTTATTTTTAAAGGCCAATTTTGAAGTATTTCTACAATTAAAGGGACTTAATTCTTGTAATGTTTAGCTCAGAGTTATTTTTTCCTTTTCAAATATACACATCAACTCACAATATAATTAGATTAAGCAATATATGTTGAGACATTTTTCATTTGGACTCGATAATCTCTTGTGTACAAATAAAAATAAAGCGTGATATTTTCACATCAGGGGGGAGATAATCAATCGCATGATGTAGGCTTATCCAGCGTCCGTTTGTCATCCAACAAGTGGCATTCAATGGGGGATACATTAAGCTTTACAATGATATAGGTGTCATAAAATCCCACTAGGGGGGGACCTAGGGTACAGGTGGCCCGTCCTCTATGAATATTAACATACATCAACAAAGCAAGCAATATAAGCCCATTCAAACTATTATATTGGCCCTTATCCAAGGCAGTATTTTGCTTTGATAGGCAGTCATCTATCATCCTCTTTCTATTTCTTGCTATTTCATCTCTTTTATCTTTGCATGTTTCAATTGACTCTGTCACCTTTTTATGCAGCAAATTTATTTTAGGAATCCTGTACACACCAGTCACCAATACTATTTCCATTATTGTCAAGCTTCACAAGCCAAGTCCTGTTGAGCTTAGTTTTTCCACCTGGCATATCTAGTTTATATCATGCGGTTATATCATGTGGAAAGCAACTACATCTATGATCTGCAAATAAAAAGCAACTTTTTCAAAGCCATTGTATGTTAGTAGAATGAAATTCTATTACTGTCACTATTCAAATGGCTATTTTTATATTCTTTAACAAACATAAAATCAAAAACATACATGTATGTCAGTTGTCAAATAATGATGAGAAATTGGGTGAAATATTTGGGTTTTCTTTATGTACGAAATATTGACAAGTATATCAGTAGCGAGTATGCATGGCGGTCAAAAGATTAAATATTTGGATCTGGTGTGTGTTTAACAACAAAGGGGTTACAATGCTGTTGACACAAGCCTTAGGCTGTATTTGCATTATTTATTATTTGTACCACAACGCTCATTAACGTGAGCATACTTGAATAGTGACTTCTCCAGATTGTAATTCAGCCAATTAGAAATAAACACACATAGAACACTGACCAATGGGATTCATAACTGAGTTTCACGGGCCAGATGTTAGAGGGAAACAAGACAGTTAGCGTTTTGACTTGGAGGTGTACGGATCGAGAAAGATACGATCATGTAGCTATCAGACTGTATTTGTATAACCGAAAATATTAAGTATGTTAGACATTAAATTGGACTAGAAACTGATACATGGTGTTGTTGAATATTTTATCCTGTATTATGCAGAGAAATTAACATAAAAAGAGAGGGACCAACTTGTCCCATGCGCGGCACGAGAAAATGGGAGTTAATGCAAAACTCGTCATCTTGGCATTATGCGCATGACGAGATATCGAATGATAGGCTACATACCGGTAATTTAAGAGTAATGAACATTGTTAGTAACTATGTGTCATCTATGAACTATGAACGATTACGGGACACAGGACGTTAATTGGTGCCGTGATCAGGATTCGAACAAAGAAATACTACAACTTACGATTACGAAGCCATGAAAAACAACGCGAAGAAACTCCGTTTCGGCAACTTCTGTAACCAGTAACAACAACCGTGAGCCGGGAACAACGACATCAGACCGCACATATTCTGCAACTTCCGGTGAGTGACTGTTTTATTCCCTAACGCTTGTATCAAAATGGCAAATCAAATAATCCCTTTATTATTTCAAAATTTGAATGAACAAATTAAAGATGTTAAAACGGCCATAAGCACTCAGACTATTTCACAGGTTGTACAATCATTTGAGGGAAATTCAAAAGAATTTAAAAATTGGATTAAAAATGTAGAAAAATATGGAACACTTACCAATTTAGATGAGAATAAATTAAAATTTGTTGCTTACCAATCTAGTAAAGGGCTTGATAGTGATTACATACATCGTTTTTTGACTGACGATACGACAGGGACATGGACAGATTTAAAGGAACAGCTTAAATTAAGATTCGCGGAAATTCAAGACCCACAATACGCTTTCTCATTATTAAAGACGACTAAACAAAGGACCGACGAAAATGTTCAAATATACGCTGAGCGACTTTTATCTCTTGCGACTGACGCATACGAAAATATTGAAGGAAATTTAGACTATAAAGAAAAACAGTTAGTAGAAATTTTTATCGACGGATTATCGCACGATTATTTGAGACTTAAATTAATGCGCGAAAATCATGCAACGTTATCAAATGCTTTAAAAAGCGCTATACATGAGCAAAGTGTCAGAGCTAGGTTTGAGTTACGATCACAAATAAATGGACTTTATAACATTACGACCGATAATATTCAGACAGATATCGATTATATTAGGTCATCTATTGTATGCACATATTGCAAGAAACACGGTCATTCTATTGAAATCTGTCGCCGTAGTCAACGCGAGATAAGTGCATATACGGTAGGGCGGAACGGTCATACGATAAATCAAAACGATAACAGGCGCAAGAACGAATATGACAAAAATTGGAAAGATAAAATTGATTGTTGGAATTGTGGTAAATTAGGACACTTTAGTAGAGAATGTACTCAAAGAAAAACGTACATTAATCGAAAAAACTAGGAAATTCTTACCAAAAAGGGGTCTATGGTAAGAATGAAAAAGTCGAGACATATAATATCGCTTTGTGTGGTAGTCCAAATTCTTGTGTTATTTCAACGGGTGGGTTTCAATTTAGAAGCCTGATAGACTCGGGCGCTGAAGTTAACATCGTGAGTAAACGTACTTATGATATGTTAAAACACAAACCAGCACTGATAATGAAAAAAGTAAATCTAAAGTCGGTAAATGGAAATTCATTACATGTCCACGTAAGTGTAAAATTGAGATTCAAAATAGGGAGCATATATAAAGAGCACATGTTTTTTGTAGTAAGTAACATAAATAGAAATGTTATTTTAAAAAGAGACTTTTTACAAAATAATGATGTCGGTTTATACTTTGATTTAGGATGTCTGAGGATTGATAACTGTTATGTACCTCTAGAAGAAGATGTACATCTTTCAACGATAGCAAGATTAACTAGACATACTGTGTTAAAACCACACTGCATATAGACTCTTTGCTCAAGCTAAAAGAAACTGCATACGTTCAAATACAAATTATGAATTCAATGGAATAAGCAATTCTTTCTTTCCGCCGGTGCTATATTTCAAGAATTGGTTAATAAAGTACTCAAAGGTTGTGAGAGCTTCGCTGTGGCGTATCTAGACGATATTCTAATATTTTCACCTGACTTGCATTCTCATTTATCACACGTAGATACAGTACTACAGAGTCTCAGTAAACATAACCTAAAGCTAAAACTATCAAAATGTCAATTCTTACAAAGAGAGACTAGATACCTAGGCTTCATCATGGATCAAAATGGTATAAGGCCGGATCCGTTAAAGGTAGAAGCGATCAGACAATTTCCTAGGCCAAAGTGCGTGCGCGATGTACGATCCATCTTAGGTGCTGCAGGATTTTATAGGAGATTCTGTCCGTCGTATTCAGAAGTAGTCGAGCCACTCATTAATCTCACGAGAAAGAATGTCCCATTTAAATGGTCAAAACAATGCGAAGATAGTTTCATACAATTAAAAGACTCATTTACGCAAATCCCTTATCTTTCATACCCTGATCCGAAAAAAGGTTATATACTGTATACTGATGCATCTGATAAATGCATTGGAGCTTGCTTAACTCAAAAATGCGGGAATAACAAAACCGGAGATTATGTAGGGGAAAAACCGATATTCTTTCTATCACACCGATTAAACCCAACACAATGTAAATATAGTACTATTGAGAAAGAATGTTACAGCATATTTTACAGTCTAAATAAATTACAACATTATTTACACAACGCCGAATTAGTTATCAAAACGGATCATCGCCCGTTTAAATTCCTTCTTGAATCTCCGATGCAAAACAAGAAAATACAATTATGGGCCTTAAGTATAGCAGGTTACAATTGCAAAATTGAGTATATATCGGGAAAAAAAAGAATATATTTGCCGACTTTCTAAGCCGACCGCCAAACACCAAAATAACGAATGACCGAGACGAACAAACGGAAATAGAATTAGATATTAACGATAAAACATTATACGATTAGTTCGGAAAGAAATGGACAAAACCAGACGCGCGAAATTAATGTAATCGACTCTACAAACATTGACCACAAGCAAATAATTGATAATATTATTACCCCGCAGCCACTCCCAGTCGACGTCACAGCGTCGAATGATAACATTTAGGGCTTAATATGCAAATAGAACAAGAAAAAGACCCTCATATATCTGAGATTAAAGCGAGATTAAGATTAGGGAAACAGAACAAGAGTGAAGATGATAGATATATAACGGTTGATGGGATATTGTACTACATATCAAACGTAGATGAGGAACCTACTCTCAGGCTTTTTGTACCTAAACACCTGACTGGTTCAGTTGTCAAGCAATATCATGATGAAAACGGGCATTTTGGGTATCAATGGCTTTTTCAGACACTAAAAGAGAAATATTACTGGCCTAAAATGTTCAAAGAATTGAATGATTATGTATCTAAGTGCATTATATGTCAAAGTAGAAATTTAAAAGCAATTAAAGCTCCCATATCGTCAGATACCTCAATACCGCCGTTTCAGTTTTCAGTTGTTTCCATAGATATATGCGGTCCATATCCGAAAACGCTTTCCGGAAATAGATATATAATATGTTTCGTAGATCAATTCTCAGGATACATAGAAGCGTTCGCATCGCCTGATAAATCTTCTGATAGCGTAATACACCTGTTAATGAACGAGATTTATTGCCGTCATAGTTGTCCTATAAGAATTATAACTGATAACGGAAAAGAATTCACAAGCACAGCTTTCACTGAAACATTAAAATCAATGAACATTGACCACGTAAAGACGACAATATATCATCCCGCGTCTAATGGCATGAACGAGCGTTCACATGGGACTATGAACAATATACTATCAAAACGGGTTCAAGAAAATGTACAACAATGGGACGTACATTTAAACATGTCTTTAGCGGCAATGAGATTTTGTACATCCGAGACTTCGAAGCACACACCATTCTTCTTACTTTTTAATAGAGACCCTATTCTTCCAATAGACAATTTGTTAAAGCCTAGACGTAAATATCACGGTGAAGATTATCATAAAATAATATTAGAAGAACAACACAAATCATTTAAAAAGGTATGTGCCCAAATTCAAAAATCGAAACGTAGACAAGCTGATTATGCGAATAAAAATACGAAAGATATTAAATTCGAAATCAATGACCCCGTTTACTACAAAAACTTTCAACGTACAAATAAATTAGACAGTAAATGGAGGCCATATTATCGTATAATCGAACAAAAGTCGCCGTTAACATACGTAATAAAGAATCAGTTAGACAACTCAACTATTAAAGTTCACGCTGATCAAATAAGGCACGCAAATATCGATGAATGGCCAGTGATAAATCAACCGTTAACGCGCCCGATTAGAAAAGCAAAGTTAGCCTTTGCGAACGACACATTATCTTCTGATAGCGATTCAAATACGTCAGTACATGGGTTACCTGTAATTACGCAACAGACCCGACAGATTAGAGATAATACGGACGACGAGGAAAATATTCCGCTTGCGGAACTGCAAAAACATTTGAGAAACAAACAATTCGCGGATATACAGTCAAGCTCCAGTGAATCAGATACGATGCATTACAATAACGGTAATTCACAAAACTCACATGTACGTAGGTTTGAAAATGATTCTTCAGACGATCAGATGCAAATGGACGCGGTAGCGTTAAAACACAAAAAACGAAAATTGACAAAAAAGACTTCACGTTCAAATAACGCAATGAAGAAAGCAATTTTCACGTGCCTTCAGACAATGGCTGTACACATGTAAATGAATGGACTACAAAATAAAGCGAGATAGATGTCGAGACTTAAAGACCCCAAAAAATGTGTATATAGAGAAATATGTTTTGAATATATATGTAGTATATATGTAAAAACAGGATTATAGAGGACGGTATCGTCCGATTTTGATAATGTATCGTCATTAGCATTGATTTACGGGTTTAGAATGAAATGAAAATGTCATATTTAAGTCTACGGGTGATATAATAGATATATTTCAGTGATATGTAACAAACAGAAAATATAAGAATCGTGACACGCAAAATGCACATAAACAATTAGTAGGTACATTAAGAGGGAAGAAACGCGACATTCCGATGCGTAAAATATAAGAATCGTGACTCGCAAAATGCATACAAACAATTAGTAAGTACATTAAGTAAGAAAGAGCGACATTCCGATACGTTTTCCAGGTGTGAATACAAATTGGCTTGTCAAATTAAATGGAGACCCGCGAATACAGAAGGCGTACAATCCGTAGGGATGGTCTGTCATCTGTCTATGAACGCCAAGATACACACGTTTGACGCCCATTACTTGATGACAGGCGTGGGTCACGAATTAGGCGAGTACGTAACGAAATTGGTATAAATAACCCTCAAAATAGGCGGACTCACTAAGTACGTTCGATTACGTGACAAGCTTATGACAACGCACTTGACAACGACATTAACCAACGCTAACTTATGCCCTACAGCGCTCAGGTAAACACCATTTTAGGCATAAATAACATTTCAATGCAGTTTGTAAATATCCTTAAAAGCAAAGTAGTGGACCTTTTATTAGTACAATTTAAAAGATACAACTATATTGCTATGATTCATGAACAATTTGATACTGATCGAATATGTAGTTTATTCTTTTTCGTTTCTTTATAAGAATAACTACATTAAGACAAGGCATTTTGTTTGTAAATTTTTGTTCTCAAAGTAAATAAAACATAATAAAGCACAATGCATTTCATTGAATAGACAAACGCGTATAGTTTTTCCTTTAGCAAATTAATTTTATTACGGTATATCTTATCATAGGTGTGAATAGTAATCTGAGTGCGTCTATAGCAAATTCCATTAATATGTAAATAAAAGGCCCGTTTATCATTTCATGTAATTGACCCTATAAGATTTGCCAATGCGATACAAGTTAAGGAGAAAAGCAGCGCTCCTGACATCGTTGGCGTGGTTTGCCTGCAGCAACATGCGTTCATAACGCATTTGAGATCGTGATCAGATCTTAACACCCCGACAAAGAAGAAGAATATGTCATCGACATACCGATATCTTCGACGACGATGTATCCGTCGAGAATCAGATGACGTAACAGACGACTTCAATTAGGATCCAACATTGTCGACATGGATCCAAATTGTGAACCGGCATCAGTACCATACAACGAGTGGACTGTTAATGGACATTTCACGCGTCGTCGAAAATGATTTTTAAAGATACGATGATATGAAAGGACTTGACGATGAAAACTCGCGCGTACTTTGTACATATATTAGGTGAACATTTTATCGTCTATGAACTTATATATATATGTGTGTTACCTTTATTACATGTACATAAACACTAATTATAATACTACAGTCATGAATGCAGACATTCTCCAGAACTATATATAATAAACGTTTGAAGTATTCTAAATCGTGCAACAGCCGAGGACCAACAGCTTCTCCGACCGACCATCATCGTCTTCATTCGGAAGCCACCGTCTTCAATCGACTGCATGTTACCATCTACAACCAGATGTCACATACTCTCCAACCGGACGTCTCATCTCTTCACCTAGACGCCACATCGCCTCCAGCAAAGATGTCAAAAATGGACACTATTCGTATCGGATTTCCCAAATCAGTGACGCATTCCACGTCATTGTGATTGACATTGACTATTTAAATATTCCGACGTTTTATTATTTCAGCAGAAACATTCGTTAAAACTTTCATTAATAATTTGCAGATTTTCATCATATATATGTTTTAGTCACTGATGTTTTCTTGTTTGCGTGTTTGATTTTCTACATCGTATGTATTAACATGTTTTCGTTTACTTCCATACTTACATTCTTAAAGATTTTTCTGTATCCTAAAATACATAAAAATCAAATTGAGAGGATAAGTTATGTCAAATAATGATGAGAAATTGGGTGAAATATTTGGGTTTTCTTTATGTACGAAATATTGACAAGTATATCAGTAGCGAGTATGCATGGCGGTCAAAAGATTAAATATTTGGATCTGGTGTGTGTTTAACGACACAGGGGTTACAATGCTGTTGACACAAGCCTTAGGCTGTATTTGCATTATTTATTATTTGTACCACAACGCTCATTAACGTGTGCATACTTGAATAGTGACTTCTCCAGATTGTAATTCAGCCAATTAGAAATAAACACACATAGAACACTGGCCAATGGGATTCATAATTGAGTTTCACGGGCCATATGTTAGAGGGAAACAAGACAGTTAGCGTTTAGACTTGGAGGTGTACGGATCGAGAAAGATACGATCATGTAGCTATCAGACTGTATTTGTATAACCGAAAATATTAAGTATGTTAGACATTAAATTGGACTAGAAACTGATACATGGTGTTGTTGAATATTTTATCCTGTATTATGCAGAGAAATTAACATAAATAGAGAGGGACCGACTTGTCCCATGCGCGGCACGAGAAAATGGGAGTTAATGCAAAACTCGTCATCTTGGCATTATGCGCATGACGAGATATCGAATGATAGGCTACATACCGGTAATTTAAGAGTAATGAACATTGTTAGTAACTATGTGTCATCTATGAACTATGAACGATTACGGGACACAGTGAAAATGAGGTTCCCGAGCAAGTAAACAGTGACAGCAAAAGAAATGCAAAGCTGCAGCTATAAAATTGGAATAGTATTTGCCTTTAGCTGGTAATAGCTTTGCAAATAGTTTTGGTTTCTTTCAAATGATAATCTATTTCTATAACTGGAAATCAAAAAAATCACATCTCTAATATTTGAAACATACTTTTTTGGAAATGAAAACAACATTTGAAAATAACCAAAAATACCCTCAGCATGGCATGATTGGGTTTAGACATGTATAGCATTGTGAGGATTCTATGCTTCTGGAGTTCAGCCAAAAAGATTTAAAATACCTGAGAGACTCACCTTCATGATGATGAAAGATGATGCAAATGGGGAGGGACATGTTTGTCACATCTTTAACAACATAAACCAGCCAGTTTGACATCTTTTGTTCATTTTCTGCAAATATAACTAGCACAAAGTTCATATTTTATTTTATGTTTGCGGACTTTATTTTCCAAAAAGTTAGGAACATTAGGAGTTTTTTACAAAAAAGTAGGAAAAAGTAGGAAGCTATTAAAGTAACATTACTACTCAAAATCAACGAAAATTTCGTAAAATAAAGTTAACACCTTAACAAGCAGTGTTCCTTGTAGCCAAACTTTCAACGCTAGATGTGGTATGATTACATAGATTTTTGTAGATACAAAATGTTCGTTTTTATTTATTTGTGGCCACAATTAATTCCCGCGAATATATACTTTTCATACGACACACGAACACCATGTTAGTGTTCATGTGTCGTATGAATAGATATGCAAAACAATGATAAAAACGAGCATTTTGTATCTACAAACATCTATTTGACCAGACCACATCTGTCGTTGAGATTTCGGCAATTGCCATAAGGAACACTGATTTTTAATTGGTTAAGTTTATTTTACGAACAATTGTACGAAATTTTCGTTGATTTTGAGTAGTAATGTTACTTTAAACAAACGAAACAACCATATATAAATAGTGCATCACTTAAAGTGATATTATGGGCATTTTTCACTGTTGAATTGAGCTGAAAAGAATAAACAGGTCTAAAGAGATAGTTAAAATGTGGTTACTGACCAATTATCTGCAACTCATCTTGTTACCAGTTGTTTATAAAAATATATTTTATATTCGATTTCTTACGTGACCCACCCAGTCCCGTAAGGCAAAATGATCCTTAAAACAAAATTTTGTCTTTGTGTCGAATGAACGAATCTGCATTAAAACTAAATTTAGGTTCACATTGTATATGCATGACCAGTTGTCAAACGAAAGTACGGTTGATATTCAAATGCATTATTTTTCTCTTTCCGGGTTATTGTTAATGTTGATGCTGCATTAACAAATATAAGTGTATATGAAGTGAAAACACCAAAAATAAACAAAGGTTGGGATAGACACCTATAAACTGTTAGATGCCCATAATATCACTTTAAGTGCATACAAGAGCAATAAGATTAAATTCAAGTGAATGTGCTGCATTCAACATCAAATACGTGATCAGTTTATGGTATCTAATGTGACATAGATAACTGTTCAGTCTATGATAATATCTTTGGTCATGACCCTTTCATATCACAAAGAGCCGCAACAACACGTACAGTTTTATTTGCATTTCTCAGTGATTAATAATATTAAATTTTGTAAACAAAAGTCTGTAGGACTTCATCGGCATAATGGCTCTTTCTATGTGGATTCGTTGGGCAGCAATCCTTCTGGAGTCGACTGTTCCTTCCTCTGAGAGTTGTGATCTACCCTTCATGAATGCAGGAATGTTCAATTTTAGACGTCGACTCTACATGTCCTTACCGATTGTAAATCGACGATCTGCCAAGACCTCGTCAGCGTGAAATAAATAGTCCAGAAATCCACACTTCTTTGTTATGTAATTGTCACTTGCTCTCTTCCCCCCCCCCCATTACATACAATGGGGAAACATACATGATGTAACCATTTTGAGCTACTGCCCTTAAAAACTATGCAGTGTTGTGGCTTTTATAGGTACTCCATGTTTGTGCTCTTACTTTCAATGAGAATGGCCGCTGTACATATTTATGCACGTTGTCTTGGGAAAAGATGTAACAAATGCATTCGGTAATGTTCTTCGTTTTGTTTCACAAGGTAGCCAAACAATGCACTTCGATACGTGCTCCGACATATGTCAATCCATGAATGATACACTTTTCTTATTACAAGATACAAGAAGATTTATTTAACGTCGGACATTATAAACAATGAACATAAGCAAATAGCCTTTTCCCGACTAACAAAAGTACATGGTATATAAAACAAATTATAGCAGCTGTAAAATGAAAGCACCTAAGTAGATGTTGAGATCAAACATGCTTAGCAAGATATAAAAGATATAACAGAATGACATGCTAAAATACAAATAATCAAATATTATTTCATCACTGACTATTAGAAGACAATATATTATATTGTTATTATCAATTTAAGCATATGTTACCTATAAGATGGGATATGATTAAGGGGAAGCAACTAGTATTAAATGAAAGGTAAGGTGTCCTAAAGTTTAAAGACCCTTGCATAAAATAGTGTATAACAATGTAAAACATTTTTAAAAGACAAAGATGATTGTCAGGGGAAGCAACTAGGTAAAGTATCTTCAATTATTCTGAAATTCTATATCCCCTTGGGTCATAGCCTACATGGATATAATAACAAAAGAATATACACACAAACATCATGCAACTGGTTAGAAATAATATTAACCTAGGGTAATAAAACGTACATATAAAACAAAAGCAACTCAGATAAAATTATAAGACTATACGTATCAAATCAGTTATAAAACACAAGCAGAAGCAAAGCATAATAAGATTAAAAACAAAAGCACCGTCTTGCGGATGCAGACCGCTCATCTATTTTCTTTTTAAAGGTGAAGGGACTCTCATTTTCAATCACAAAGGAGGGAGGGGTGGAGTAAAGAGGGGTGTGTAGTGTGGGGTTGTGGACATTTATTACATTATCTTCCAAAAAAGCGAGAAAAAAAAAACGGGGGGGGGGATTTTTTGGGTGCGATGGTTGGACGGTATTTCAAACATAACCGTTTAAAAAAAGGGGGGTGGGGTATAGTGAGAGGGTGTGGTGGTAATTTGTGAGATGATCTTTAAAAAAAAATTGGGGGGGGATGGGGTGGGGGGGGTAGGGGTGGGAGTATAGTGTGAGGGTGTGGTGGTCATTTGTGAGATGATCTTAAAAAAAAAATAGGGGGGGAGGGGAGGGGGGAGGGGGGAGGGCACGGGGGATGGTTTGGGTGGAGTTTATTTTGGTATGTCAGGTAAGAGTAGTTTTGTCAAAGTATCAATCAAATCTAATCATAAATAAAGAAGTTATGGCAATTTTAGCAAAATTTAATAATTTGACCTTGAGAGTCAAGGTCATTCAAAGGTCAAGGTAAAATTCAACTTGCCAGGTACAGTAACCTCATGACAGCATGAAAGTATTTGAAGTTTGAAAGCAATAGCCTTCATACTTAAGAAGTAAAGTTGATCGAAACACAAAATTTAACCATATATTCAAAGTTACTAAGTCAAAAAAGGGCCATAATTCCGTAACAATGACAACCAGAGTTATGCAACTTGTCCTTTTACTGTACCCTTATGATAGTTTGTGAGTGTTCCAAGTATGAAATCAATTTCTATGATACTTTAGGGGTAAAGTGGACCAAAACACAAATCTTAACCAAATTTTCAATTTTCTAAGTATAAAGGGCCCATAATTCCGTCCAAATGCCAGTCAGAGTTACATACCTTTGCCTGCACGGTCCCCTTATGATAGTTAATAAGTGTTGCAAGTATGAAAGCAATAGCTTTGATACTGTAGGAATAAAGTGGACCTAAACACAAAACTTAACCAAATTTTCAATTTTCTAAGTATAAAAAGGGCACATAATTCTGTCAAAATGCCAGTCAGAGTTACATTACTTTGCCTGCACAGTCCCCTTATGATAGTTAGTAAGTGTTGCAAGTATGAAAGCAATAGCTTTGATACTTAAGGAATAAAATGGACCTAAACACAAAACTTAACCAAAATTTTCAATTGTCAAAGTATAAAAAGGGCAAATAATTCTGTCAAAATGCACGCCAGAGTTATCTAACTTTGCCTGCCCAGTCCCCTCATGATAGTAAGTAAGTGTACCAAGTTTGAATGCCATAGCATTGATACTTTCTGAGAAAAGTGGACCTAAACGCAAAACTTAACCAAAATTTTCAATTTTTTAAGTATAAAAAGGGCACATAATTCTGTCAAAATGCAGGCCAGAGTTATCTAACTTTGCCTGCCCAGTCCCCTCATGGTAGTAAGTAAGTGTACCAAGTTTGAATGCAATAGCATTGATACTTTCTGAGAAAAGTGGACCTAAACGCAAAACTTAACCAGACGCCAACGCCGACGCCAACGCCGACGCCAAGGTGATGACAATAACTCATAATTTTTTTTCAAAAAATAGATGAGCTAAAAATGAGAGAGCAAATAAATGCGGAGCATGCACTACAGGCGACATAAAGAACACTTACATTTTGGGCCAGTCCAGGTGCGGACCAGTCTCGTGAGCTCGTTATAGTTGTCATGGCGCCTTATATCTGGGGGGAGACTGTTACACACCAGGCAGCCTAAACACGAAAGGAATTTTGTCCATACCTTGTGGTCCGCACTGTAGGCACCTCAATCATATGATCATACCCGCACTTGTTAGCAGAGATTTGAATTTAGCTAAATCTTAAATATATGGTGGAGATATTTTATGCAGGCATTTGAAAGTCTTTACGACAATGTTTTGTAACCTGTTCAAGCGAAGAGTTTGGAGTTTAACCTTTTCTAGGAGACTTTCATATGATGATGTGCAATCATTGTAGACAATGCGCAAGGCTCTGTACTGGAGTTTTTTTTTCGAGCTTGTTTGTGTTGTGTTTTTTTTTGCAAAAATGCCACACACTTCGAAAGAAATTTAAGTTTGACTTTATTAAAAGACTTAAATATAGTAAGTCCAGTCCATAATACAATGCGTATCGGCCTTATTTTGTGTTGACGAACGTCGGATTAAAATGAAATGTGTTTACAGCTATGGCACGTATCATGTACTGAAAACAGTAAACACAAGAAAAAGTGATACTTTTAAATTGTATAAACAATTGTTGTTTTAAGGCCTGTGGCTTACATGTATATGTAAAACAAGGACACACAAACGTTTTAAAAATCTACGTTTGTTTTCCGAGTTAATTATTTTAAATGTACTATTTTTATTCTTTGTATAAGACTATATTGTTCGTGGCAAAATCCTTGGTTTTTTATCGGTTAATATTTTTCAGTTTCATCATACATATGCACTTTTCATCAATCATAACACACAAACACTTTTGCCGCTTACTTCCCAAAATGCCGGTGTTTTAATCGATGGCTTTCTTAAATCAACAAATAGAATGTCAGGGTGACATCATCAACATTCCGGTGCATTTATCGTTTAAATATTTCATAAGACAGGCGCCCTTAAAAACGAATTATCATCAATATGATGGTGATGGTATTGATGGTTCTATCGGTGGTGTTACTGGTGACAGAGCCAGCGATGGTTTAAGATGTAGTTGTGCTAGTGGTTGTGGTTCGAATCGGGGTGATGTTGGCAGTGGTGCTGGGGGTGATTGTACTGTTTGAAAAAGTCTTGATGGTAATAGTGGTCGGGTTTTCTTGCTAATAGAAGTGCATGTGATTGAAGTGGTGATGATAATAAGAGCGGTGTTGAAAAAGTGGTTATGATGACGATTATGTTTGTGAAACTGGTTATGGCGGTGATAGTGGTAGTGGTTGCTTTTTTGGTGGAGGTAATAGTGGTCGATAGCGGTTGTGGTGATAACGTTGCTGTTGGTGGTGTTTAAAGTGGTGGTGATAGTATTGGCGGTGATAATGAAAGTGGTTAAAGTGGTGATGGTGATTGCGGATGTGATAGTGGAGGAGCTACTTGTAGTGGTATGTGTGGTTATGATGGTAGTGGTGATGGTGTTGATGGTCGTGATGGAGGTAGAATGATGATGGGTTTGGAAAAAATCTTGGTAAAATAGTTGTCGATGGTTCTTGATGCAATATTACAAATGGTTAAGACGGTGAAGGTTTATTCCTTTACAAGGAGCTTCATACGTTTGAAAAGTCAACGTTTCTCATTTAACGACAATCCAATTAATGCTTCTGTATTTAATCTGCTACCTTTATGAATCTTGTCATATCAACAAGTGTTCATCATATGTGCATGGCAACCAAAGGCGACACTATTTCGTCGGACACTTCAGAGCGACTTGTTTGCAAATGGTAATTCAAATGTCATAACGTCGGAATAATGTGTATACATTATATTAAAACAACCCAAACAACTGTCACGATTACGAAATAATGTTCAGATATCTGTTCGTTGATGAAAGATTTTTAATCGAAATTGGTAAATAATTAAACTTAATTATCACTTTCCTCGATAATTTGCAAAATATGCGTATAATAGACATTGAATTTAAATACGCTGTATATACAACTTTCTATGCTTATATAATTAAGTAGACTTAACTATCAAGTTTTGAAAATTTGCTATTAAATGCATTGCATGACCTTTTATTAAATCAAAGCGCTGTAGGCGCTGAAGGCCTTGGGATAGATTAAGTGTGACGTAAAATGCATTTAGGATTTTTGTCCGAATTTCTCCTTTTGTCCGAATTTATACGGATTAACCCTAGCGGTTGAGTGCAGAATCTCAGAGACTGTAAGATAAGACCATATGTGTGTTTATACAACAGTGTACATAGACGGTAGAGGACTACACGATACTGGTGGTGGGAACGATAACATTTTGTTAAACTCTACAGATCTGGTAGAGGTTACGCATGCGCAATTAATTTCCTTCTATATTACATATAAAATAGTTGAAGTTCGATATCAATTTTTACCATGATCAAGCAATGACCCACTTTATCATCATACATCATTGGAAAGATAAATGCATAATCTTTTGAAAAAATGGGTGTCATTAAATTCTATACATTGTAACTCAAAATATTCACCTTAGAATAGGCAAACCGGTTTTGACAGCTGTGCAGGCGACCATTTTGGGCTCAAATAGTATGACCTACTTTCAAAGCCGGGAACCATCAACAGAAAAAGTAGAGCACAAAAATGGCTTTTTTTTCTTATTGCTTACACATATACCTTCAAATTGATACCAAAACATTCCATTTGCAATGTATTTTACAAATCCTATGCAGCATGCACTGAACAATGTGTGCTAAGTATCAAACTGACTGCATGTTACCCTAAAAACAAGAGTTCCGGTTTGGGGTTATGTGACCTAGAGGTTCGTCTACATACGCGGTGAAGATATACAACAACAAAATGGCCGCAAAAAACTGTTATTGTTAGCGTCAAATAAATCACTTTCAATAGCCTAAAATAGCTTTCTTTTAAATAATGAACAGATCAGGAAAACACTCATGCTTCCTTTGCAATGTGTATACAAAAGAAAATCCACTTACCCTGATAAAGAACGATGTACAGATTGTGTACTTTATCTCACGTAGAACTTTTCGCGCTCGATTTGCGCGCTCGATCTGCGCAGTGAAATTCCATATCCGGTTACTTCGTCTATTTCCAAGAATGATCGTGAATATTTATTGTTGGTTTTTTTTCATTTTCTTTTTTCTTGAATGTCTTGTTAACGTAAATTAAAATAACAATATTTTAAAATATGTTTATAAATACCAAATATAATGTCTTAAAAAAATGTCTCAGAAAAAGTTATTCTTACTGTCTCCGTAAACACTCGTATCTTTTCGGCCTAGACCGTCAAGTGAGGAACTTAATCTCGCATGAATATGTAAACAATAAAAACTATGTCGTAGCCAATTTTGCTTCAATAATGTTTTTCTGCACTTTTTATGACACGGTCATGTTATATAGTGATGTTCTTTATTTACAAGGCGGGTTATTGAGATGGCGCGGCAGAGGCCGACGCGTATCCCCACGCCGCATGTTTGACCCGGGGGCGCCCCAGGGTTGGTAATGGGGCCATGCATAGTTGAGATTGACCGTGTTGTCATAAGAGATGTTCAGTATAAATTTGAAGTAATTCGGAGTAGAAATGAAGAAGTTAATGTAAAATAACCTAAACAAATTAGTGAAAATCTATATCCTAATTTCTCCACCTCATCCTGCTCTCCTAACAAATCTAATACTGAATCAACTTCACTGACGTCCATTATGTGCATGTCATCCTCATTGGAATGACTTATGAGATGGCTGAACATGCTCTCTTATAGCCAATCTTCTTGGTTCTGTTTTGGAAAAGTTATGTTTTGAGGTTAAATGGTTGACTACATAGTAGCGTCTCAGAAATTTTCTATCGCAATCTTGTACACACCAATGAAAATGTTGAATTTCATGTCTGTCTTTGATGTGCTTGTTCAAAGTCCATCTTGCTTTAAATTGTTTCTCACATTTTTTCCCACTTGACAATTTTGACAGATTTTCAGTAATGAGTCTAAAAGTGTAATTGAACAAATTGAAAGTTTCAGCCCTTTTATAGATTCTTGAGGCTCTATTCCATGAGTTTCTCAAGCTTTTTATGCTTGACTGCATTCTATCTCTTCTCTCATATACAGGTGTCCCTTTGCGCCAATATTTTATAATCCTTTGCATAAACATTAGATGGATGAGCTAAACCATTTCACAGATGAGTAAACACAAACAATTGACTACTAAATACATCCCCGCGCCACTACTGTGTAACTCTATATGTGTTTTCAATACACAAGCTTCATTGTTGAAAAATTCCTTTGTCCGATGAAAATGCTTGCATTAATTATGATTGGGTAGATAACCACATAATAGATTTCGAAATCTAAACGCGGACCCTAAGTTCAAGGTCAAGGTCACAGTGGTAAAAAATACGTGCGCATAGAAAGGTCTTGTCCAGATACACATCCGTACCAAATATGAAAGCAATATCTGAAGGGACACAGCAGGTATGAGCCTTTTTCGAATCACAGTCGCAAATTTCGAAACCTGAAAGCTGACCTCAAGGTCAAGGTCACAGGGGTCAAACATTTTATGCGCATGGAAAGGTGTTGTCCAGATACACATGCATACCAAATATGAAAGCAATATCTGAAAGGACACAGAAGTTATGAGCCTTTTTCGAATCGCGGTCGCAGATTTCAAAACCTGAAAACTGGCCCCAAGGTCAAGGTCATAGAGGTAAAACATTTTATGCCCATAGAGTGTTGTCCAGTTATACATGCATGCCAAATATGAAAGCAATATCTGAAGGGACACAGTAGATATGAGCCTTTTTCAAATCGCGGTCGCAGATTTCAAAATCTGAAAACTGACCCGAGTTCAAGGTCAAGGTCACTGGGGTAAAAAAAAATATGCGCATGGGAAGGTCTTGCCCAGATACACATGAATACCAAATATGAAAGCAATATCTGAAGGGACACAGTAGGTATGAGCCTTTTTCAAATTGCGGTCGCAGATTTCGAAACCTGAAAACTGACCCTAAGTTCAAGGTCAAGGTCAGAGGGGTAAACAATTGTGTGCGCGTGGAAAGGTGTTGTCTAGATACACATGCATACCAAATATGAAAGCAATATCTGAAGGGACACAGTAGGTATGAGACTTTTTCGAATCGCGGTCGCAGCTTTTGAAACCTGAAAGCTGACCGAAAGTTCAATGTCAAGGTCAAAGGGGTCAAACATTTTATGCGCATGGAAAGGTCTTGTCCAGATACACATGCATACCAAATATGAAAGCAATATCTGAAGAGACACAGTAGGTATGAGCCTTTTTCGAATCGCAGTCGCAGGAAAATCTCCTACCCGGCCCCATCCCAACCCCCATAACTTTTGACCCAGGGGTCAGATCAAAATTCCGCATAGTGCACCGTCGCACATATGCTCATAGCTACATGTACCATGCGTGTTTCAAGTTTCAAGGTTCTAGTGCTAATAGTGTAGGAGATAAAAGTGGCCAGGACGGACGGACTGACAGACAGACGGACAGACTGCAGCAATAACCACAATATCCCCATGCTTTTCAAAAAGCGTGGGGATAATGATCGTCGTATATTTATAAACCTGTACTACGTAATATAAATCACATATTATGCGGGTAAAGCGAAGAAATAATCAGGATGAAGTTAATGTTGATTTACACTTGTATACTAGACAAAGTGAGGGCATTGATTGCGACCGGTTTAAATCCAAATGCGTTGAATTTACTGTTCCAATGTGGTGATTAAAGTTTTAATCATTTTAATGTTGAATTTTGTGTATAAACATTTGAAAAACATTTCTTGCAAACAGGAACACCGCACTTTACAGGACCGATATTCTGATATGTTATCGAGTTCCTTGTACAATATGACTGCGGGCTGTTGATTGGCATTGAAGAAGAGTACATTCCCATTGAATATATCGCCAGCTGTATAGAGACTTTGCAGACATTCTAAGATGTAAGCGTTGCGGTTATTATTCATACACGTCTTATTCATAAGTACAATTTCGAACAAGTTCCTCAATGGTAATAATAATATGTATGATATTGGAATGAACACAAACTTTTTTATTAAGAATTTGAATTAAAGTTGCAGATGCTGAACAATACGTATTCAAGAGAATGCTGCCATTGTATTTGGCACGCGTCTATTAAAGGGACATGTTCACAGATTTTGGCAGATTTTGAAGTTTGTCATGAAAATTTTTATATCTAAACATTGGATCTAAAAAGCTACAGTAAAAAAGGAATAAACTTAAAGAAATAGAAAAGTAACCCTAAACTGGGCTGGAACCACTGACCCCTTGAGTAAAAGTCTTACGCTTATACCACTCGGCCATCCTTGTTCATACAATGAGTGATGAATTTTAAACTTTTTATAAGCAGTCCTCGTTGTATTGCAAAATATAACGACAACAATAAAACTCTCCAAATTATTCAATTGTTTCACGTTGCAACGCTTTATAATTTTTCAGGTTTTTAAATCATCAAAAGATGCATATAATGGATATTTTATAGCATGGTGGAAGTTCAGTATAACTGTGTCCCCACAAATATCAATACAACAACCCACATATCAATACTACAACGAACATTAGCGAATCTGAAACATTTTTGTTTAGTTTTTGTAAATTTACCAAAACGTAAAACTTGATATTTCAAACGAGTCCGTTCTTGTGTGAACAATAAACAGGGGATAGTTATTAGAAAGTGCATGACTTGTTATTAAAGTCAATCCATACTGGTTACAAATCAGCAAGCAAAAACTAATTATATTGCTAAAACTAGGTTTGTGTGTACACGTCTTTCTTCAAGGAATACATATAAATATATAAACTCATTTTATTGCGGTTCGTGCGCTCACTACCATATACTATCATATGTAATCATGAATACCTTAAATTCGCATGATATTTTACCACCTTTGCAAGACGTTTTAAGTTACTGTTTTTAATTGGTATTTACAGTATTAAATGGCTACTTTAACTATGTAATGTCAAGCCAAAAATCCATGCGCCTTATTCATAGTTACATCACTAGATGATTTTATTGATAGATGTATCAGGAACCTCCCATGTAGTCGTCAGTAAAGTGCAACCGCGCGTTTGAACGGTTAGAAAAATGTCGGATCTGTGTGGGGACTTCATATTACAAACGCGCGGATGCACTTTACTGGAAAAATATTTAATGTTTTTAAAAAGATCATGATACCTATAGAAAACTCTCACAAATGAGCGGGTTCTCCACTTTATCCCATTAAAAATGGTGAAATATTTAAAAAGAGACCCTTAAAAATGTTAACTGGGTCGCGCTTTATTCTCCCAACACAGATCCGAAAAAGTCACGTGGTATAGGCACCGTGGAAAAACGATCACAAATACTCTCCATGAGCACGAATTGCATGTTGTACTTTGCGCACAAACTGATTTAACCGTTCTATTTGTGTCTCAAACTTGGAGGACAAATTATAAGTACATGCGATCTTTTCGGATACGCAGCACAATCTGATGTTCCCGAGAAGCCAGAATATTTCTGAGGAAATTATTATTCCAGACGCTCACTAAAGCGATCCAATTAGTCATGATGACCTTCTTTAATTAGGTCTGCTAAAATGATGCTCGCCATTTATCAATGGCTTTCCAAAATAGATAAAAAGGCATTGACGATATTATTATGGAATGTCAATCATAGATTCGTTATGGTTTTTTTTCAACAATTGCAAGATAGGTAAGTTTTTATTAATTTAATTAGAAATATTCAACCATATGTAGACCAATTTATAAAGCATGACGCGCGATGATTCACGATACAATTCAAATACTTAGCAATAAACGAAACATTAAAATACCTAGCATCGAAAAAAACATTCACATACTAAGCATCGAAAGAAACATTCACATTCACTACATAGCAGCGTATTTTTATATGTACGCCTTGCGAGACAATCTGATCGACAAACGCCAAAACATCTGATTAGAAGTTGAAAGCGAAGGTCAGCGATGATACAGTACTGCATTTATAAACACAAGAACTTCATTTGAAAAACTTGACAGTGAGTTGCGACCTTTCTTGCATATTCAGATATAGATCATGCGAATCCAATTGTGACGTTTCAACCGTGCATAGCAATATGCCATATTTTACTGTACAATGATTAATGTTTTATTTGTATATGAAACAAAAAACATACCAGACCTCATTTATAGCCCATAATAAATAAGCATTTATAAAAAAAATTATATTGGTGTCATTGTAATGGTATGCAAAAGCACTAAAAGAGGATGTTCCATCTATAAACATACACTATAATGATCCGAATGGTCAATATATGAGTCGCGTTCTGAGAAAACTGGGCATAATGCATGTGCATTAAGTATCGTCCCAGATTAGCCTGTGCAGTCCACACAGGCTAATCAGGGAAGACACTTTCCGCTTTTATGACAATTATCGTTTAAATGAAGTCTCTTCTTAGCAAAAATCCAATTTAGGCGGACAGTGTCGTCCCTCATTAGTTTGTGCGGACTGCACATGTTAATCTGGGACGACACTTTACGCACACGCATTATGCCCAGTTTTCTCAGAACACGACTCATATGTTTATTATCCCCCGCCATAGGCGGAGGGATATTGTTTTGGCGTTGTCCGTCCGTCCGTCTTTCTGCCCGTCCGTCCGTCCGGAGCCATATCTTGGAAGTGCTTTGGCGGATTTCATTGAAACTTGGTATGAGTATATAATATTTTATGGATAATAGGATGATGCACGCAAAATTTACACCATCTGATAATAATAGAGTTATGGCCCTTAGTATCTTGAAGAAATTTTTTTTTAGTGTCAAATATAACACTTTTGTGTCCAGAAGCATATTGGCGGGGGATATCAATTCAACAAATTTGCTTGTTTCAATAATATTACCTGTTTTCAAATGGCACGTTAAACATGTGTTCATTTAATAGAGAACATTTGATTAACGATAATGATTATATATACGTTATCTCATATTCCGTATGACAAAGCAACATATCGAGAGGTATTTTGTTTCTTTATAAAAATGTCATGCTTATGGTTAAACATATTTGTCCATACCTTAGTGATAATTGTCTTGGAGCCAAGTACTTAATAATAACGTAAAAATATTATTGTATTTTTTATGAAATTTAATCTGTTGGCAAACAAATTAACTTGATATCACCCTTAATTACAATAATCTTTAATATAATATATGAGTCATATGAAATGCTTTAACTATTATAATGACCATTTATAAAGAAACGCGCGTTAAATGAAACATGACAACTAGTTTGACTTGTGTTGCGGTTACTAGAGGTATATTATTTCCTTTTGGAACAGTTATATAAATGCATCATACAGTTCATTTCCGCGCACCAAGCTGCCCAATTGCTCATTGCCATTGTGTTTTTAAGCCAACCAACTATTATTGTATTCAATTATTGACGCGGAACAGAGTTTGCAATCAAATATACCAGAAATCGTTTAGATTTTTTGTTTATTTCCGGGAGCTTCTGGGAAAATGAAATTATCGCTCGGTCTCATGAATATCTTTTTTATTTGTCAATTATAAAGACATCTATTATAAAAACGATGTATTGTATGAAATGTATTCAGTGCACGCAGACAAATCGCATTGCGTCATTGTCCATTGATAATTCTGTTTTCCACGAATGCAAAATTGTCAAAAAAAAAACGCAGACAGCTGACACATACTGAATATACTGATACAGCAAACAGCCGTTAAATAACCGGAAACAATTAAATAATGACAGCCAATGAAAGACTTTGCTGACATAAACGACCGTTCTTAAGTGTCGTGTACAAGTAAGTATTTGGCATGCTAGACATCAATCATTGTACATGTAATTAAGTCGCTGTACGAATTACTTACGATGAATGGGTCAAGTTCCCCCCGGGTACTACGTCCCCGTTCCCCGGATACTTTGAAGTACATGTATTTTCCTCTTTTTTTATTAGGAAAGATGGGGTACCAGATAGTATACCGGGGTACCAAAAAGTATCATTTGAAAATCGGTGTACGTTGAAGTATACTTCAAAGTACTCGGAATACGGAGAAGTAGTACCCGGGGAGAACTTCACCCATTCAGCATAAGTGACATGATGTGTTTTATACGATTATTAAACATATATAACGCAGTAATCTTACAATATTACTGACGATTTGTTGTTCTGTCTTTTTAACTTAATAGTAGTGACAAAATAAGACCATGTAACGCTTTATCTGATTCGATCCCATGATAGCAGCATGAAAACAGCGGAGGCATGAATGTTCGAGTTTACGGACGAAATGACGCAATCAGGCAGTACATTTTCCGAGTGTGGTATGCCAGTCCTTTTTTACCGATAATTAGCCAAGTCATGAACACAAATGCAGACAGTGCGTGATATCCAATAGCGTTTCAGTAATTCAAATACGTTAGCCGAGTTCATGCATGAAAACATATTTGCTCTGATACTTAAACAACAAACCTATACGTGAATGTGTTTGTAAATGTTGCCATCGCTGTCCGCACAGGCTAATCAGGGACGAAACTTTCCGCTTATATGATTTTTTTTTCCTTAAAGAAAGTCTCGTCTTGACAAGCATCCAGTAAAGGAGGAAAGTGTCGTCCCTGATTAGCCTGTGTGGATTGCACAGGTTAATTTGGGACGACACTATTCGCACATGTATAAACCCACTTCCCACAGAGCACGGCCCAAAATACGCTGGTAAAAGTGCACGTTTAAACACAATTTTACCCGCTAAAATTAAGTCGCGATATTTGTAACGCGAACATCACCCGACTTACAGATATTTATTTTTTTTGAATTTCGGTCAACTTGATTGCCCGCCATAGCAGAAGCACGACACATATCCGCTCAAAGGCTAAATGCCGCACAGTGAGGACCTTGCACAGTTCACAGTATGAGCATGAGTGTCACACGCATGAGTCCAATCGTGATACCTCGGGTATCTCCGGACTCCTCCGTTAGATCTGCTGATCCAGAGTGGCCACTCTGGATCAGCAGACGATTTATTTCATAAATCAATCTCTGGGTTAATGGTCGCCATCTTTCGAACTACTTTAAAAAGTACAACAACAACAATAACAGTAGAAGACAAGTTTAATTGCGAAAAGTTGAAAAATTGAGTACATGTGTCACGGTTGTTGAGTGAAATAGTGTTATTTTCAACTGTGTATGAAGCATGTGAACTGGTAGTGGAATAACCGAATTGTTGGTGGAAATGGAATTCAGAAATATATCTAATAATTCATCATCGTGTAGAATTATCATCAGCATCATTTCTGTGGAACATTGCACTATTCAAAATACAAGTGTTTCATAGATATGGTGCTTTTGACATAGTTCACTAACCATCACTGAAATGATTCATGCACACAGGTAAAGTAAATAATTGAATTTGTGCAGAATGTTTATTTTTTACAAATTATTATTTAATTTGACCAATTTATTTTAGATTGATTGCACTGAAACTCAAAGTCTAAAGCTTAGTAAGACACTTAAGCCAGTTTTCTGAGAAGAAACAATACTTGTTCAGAGTATAGCAGGCTCATGCGGCCTCTGGTTTATTTATTTGGCCTCGGCCTTTAACCTGGGTCGCTTTGATTTCAGGTGTTTAGCCCCCATATCAACAAGGCTCTTGTTTCTATATGTAGTTATTCATATTGTTTAAAGATTTTGAGAACCCTCACTCAGTGCCAGTGGGGATAAAACAGGGACCTTCTTAATATAGCTAGATGAATGCATCAAATATGCCAGCAACACTTCATAATCAATAACTTTATAATTGATGATTCTGTTCTTTTAACTACATTACTAATTTACCAAAACAATGTGAAACACATTTTTATGCCCCCAAAGGAGGGCATATAGTGATCGCACTGTCCGTCTGTCTATCCGTCACACTTTGCATTTAGGTTTCGAAAAAATGCTCATTACTTCTATGTCGCTTCAGATGTAACATTCATATTTGGTATGCATGTGTATATGGACAAGGCCTTCCCATACACACACAAATTTTGACCCCTTTGACCTTGAACTTAGGGTTGGCGTTAAGGTTTTAAAAAATGCTCATAACTTCTATTAAAGCGTTTATCGGGGGCATATGTCATCCTACGCAGACAGCTCTTGTTTTTGCTACTGTCCTCTGCACAAACCATGATATATCTGCATATATGCACCCAACCAAATCAGTAAAACTATTTGTCACTTAATTACAGTAAACTTATTGCATGTTAACTTTTCAACAATATATATATAAATGTATATATAATTATATATAACAGATCTTGAAAAAAACACACATCAAACTTCAAATTGTTTTAGTAAATTATATGCTTTAATTGGTATTGTGACATTGACACCACTCATGCATGCGACTATACAATTATACAACTATGGAACACATTATTTATGAAAAATTCCAATACATCAACATATCGTCTCAGATTAAAGGCAGATAATCTAGTGCTTTTTTGCTGCCATTTTTACTATTACACATATTTTCATTAGCCGGATTTTTTTCGAAAAAATCTCGGCTTATAGATTGATGTTGTCGGGCGGGCGGGGGGGCGGGCGGGGGTGGCGGCGTGCTCGAAAATGTTAAAGTTCTTATTTCATGGTATAACTTTGGTATGCTTGGACCTAGAGTCTTCAAACTTGACATGAAGGTTGGCCAGGATTAACAGATGACCACTGGTCATTTCAAGGTCATTCATTTGAAGGTCAAGGTCACTGTGACCTTCAATATAAAAAATGTTAAAGTTGTTATAACTTTGGTATGCTTGGACCTAGAGTCTTGAAACTTGACATGAAGGTTGGCCATAACTAGTTAGTAACCACTGGTCATTTCAAGGTCATTCATTTGAAGGTCAAGGTCACTGTGACCTTGAATGTAAAAATGTTAAAGTTCTTATTTCATGGTATAACTTTGGTATGCTTGGACCTAGAGTCTTCAAACTTGACATGAAGGTTGGCCAGGATTAACAGATGACCACTGGTCATTTCAAGGTCATTCATTTGAAGGTGAAGGTCAATGTGACCTTCAATATAAAAATGTTAAAGTTGTTATAACTTTGGTATGCTTGGACCTAGAGTCTTGAAACTAGACATGAAGGTTGGCCAGAACTAGTAAGTAACCACTGGACATTTCAAGGTCATTCATTTGAAGGTCAAGGTCACTGTGACCTTGAATGTAAAAATGTTAAAGTTGTTATAACTTTGGTATGCTTGGACCTAGAGTCTTGAAACTTGACATGAAGGTTGGCCAGAACTAGTAAGTAACCACTGGACATTTCAAGGTCATTCATTTGAAGGTCAAGGCCACTGTGACCTTGAATGTAAAAATGTTAAAGTTCTTATTTCATGTTATAACTTTGGTATGCTTGTACCTAGAGTCTTCAAACTTGAAATAAAGATTGGCCAGTACTAGAAGATGACCACTGGTCATTTCAATGTCATTCATTTGAAGGTCAAGGTCACTGTGACCTTAAATGTTAAAATGTTAAAATTGTTATAACTTTGGTATGCTTGGACATAGAGTCTTCAAACTTGACATGAAGGTTTGCAAGCACACTTAGATGACCACTGGTCATTTCAAGGTCATTCATTCTAAGGTCAAGGTCACTGTGACCTTGAATGTAAAAATGTTAAAGTTCTTATAACTTTGGTAGGTAAAAATGTTAAAGTTCTTATTCCATGTTATAACTTTGGTATGCTTGTACCTAGAGTCTTCAAACTTGACATAAAGGTTGGCCAGTACTAGAAGATCACCACTGCTCATTTCAATGTCATTCATTTGAAGGTCAAGGTCACTGTGACCTTCAATGTTAAAATGTTAAAATTGTTATAACTTTGGTATGCTTGGACCTAGAATCTCAAACTTGACGTAAAGGTTTGCAAGCACACTTAGATGACCATTGGTCATTTCAAGGTCATTCATTTCAATGTCATTCATTTGAAGGTCAAGGTCACTGTGAACTTAAATGTTAAAATGTTAAAATTGTTGTAACTTTGGTATGCTTGGACCTAGAATCTCAAACTTGACGTAAAGGTTTGCAAGCACACTTAGATGACCACTGGTCATTTCAAGGTCATTCATTTGAAGGTCGAGGTCACTGTGACCTTGGATGTAAATATGTTAAAGTTGTTAATACTTTGGTATGCTTAGACCTAGAGTCTTCAAACTTGATATGAAGGTTGGCCAGAACTAGTAGATGACCACTGGTCATTTTAAGGTCAAGGTCACCGTGACCTTGAATGTAAAAATGTTAAAATTCTTATTTCATGGTATAACTTTCTTATGCTTGGACTTACAGTCTTCAAACTGGACATGAAGGTTGGCCAGCACTAGTAGATGACAATTGGTCATTTTAAGGTCATTGAAGGTCAAGGTCACTGTGACCTTGAATGTTAAAAATATTTTACAGCAAAGATACACTTCCACCATCTCTGGCTAAAGTCGCTTCGTGTATTCTTGGCCAGCAGTCATGTAACCAGATTCCTCATATATTTTCAGGTACAATTCCAAGTAAGAAGACACTAACAATACTAACTAACTAAACAAAATAATATTATCTGTAAAAAAACACGAAAGGTACTTTCCTGTCATTTAAATCAAAAATCCGGCTTCAATGCGGTCATCTCCGACCGCGGAACTCTTGTTTAATGTTATGATGCATTGATCTTGTATCTAAATTAACCAAGCAATCATGTTAAACTTTTGAAGAAAGATGTTGTCTGATAAATATAGAAAATATAATCACTACAAAGTGAACAAAATTCAGTTGAATACTGTGACCAACAAAGATTTGCCAAAGAGCAATTCAAATCATGATTTAAATTAAATACAAGTAATATGAAAGTCTGCCTATTGGACCCCAGTTAAGACTTATTTGTCAAATCTGCTCATTAATTTTCCCTTAGCCATGTAGAATTGGGGACTCAATACCATCAAGTCATGTAAAAAGGAGCAGGGTATAGCACGCTGCTATTGATCTCTTGAGCTTTCACATGAATTTTACGGGCAATTTTCATACAACAAATGATATTATATAGTGTAATGATAAAGCATTATGAGCACAAATTATACCTCTTACTAGTGGAGCAAAAATCATTTAAGTGTCACATTTCAAAAGAAAATTTATATAAAAAGGTATTATTAATTGTTAAAACGTTAAAAAGGGTTATTTCAATTCACTAAAGAATTAATTACAAGAACAAGTGCATTTTATGTCCATTACAATACATGTAACAGTATTGGCATTGTATTTATCTGCATTTGATGTGCATTTAATACACTTAAAAATGCAGACAAGACACACTTCTAACAGAAACAAATGTATTTTTTTCTGCATTTTTCCAGCATTAATACTCTTCAAGTGTATTTTTTATCATCCCAAATACACTTTACCAGGAAAAAGGTATGTTAAAATGCATTTTTAGTTTGTTTTAAGTATATTTTCAAATGCATTAAGACACTCTTTTCTTTTGCAAAAAATGTTGAACAAAAACTTGAAAATATTTAATATACTGAAGTGTAGTTATAATTTGTATGAGCATCAAAAACAGTGTCAAATTCATACCAGTGCCTATTTAGCAGCAGTAGGCCTTATATGGTCTACTTGTGGTAGAAATAATGCATTTTGTATAATACAACATACATAAATTAAAAAATATAGCTGCCCATACAGTTCAATACAATGTTCAATTAACTACAATATGCAAAGTTGAAATATGACATCAAGCTTGGAATAATCTTTTCAATAATGAATAATATGTTGTTTTAATTTATAAGTGAAATAGACACTTGCATATAAAAACTGATTTTACATCAAAACTAAATGTTTAATTTGATTTTTAGTTCCACTGGCCAAAGGTCCTGTGTCCATCGTGCATCTATGCATAAACTTTTCCTTTAAACATCTTCTCCTAAACTACTGGTCCAATTCTGATGAAATTTCTTAGGAATGTTCCTGGGGTGAACCTCTTTCAAATTTGTTCAAATTATGCCCCTGGGGTCAAATTTGACTCTGCCTTGGGGGTCACAAAATTGAAAATTTGCTTAAATAAGGCCTATTTTGTGAAAACTTTCAAAATCTCCCGTCCATAACCATTGGGCCTAGGGCTATCAAATTTGGGATGTAGACACATCTGATAGTCCTCTACCAAATTTGTTCAAATTATACCCCATATTTGACCCTGCCCCGGGGGTCACAAAATTGAACATATGCTTATATAGGGTATATTTTGTGAAAACTTTACAAATCTTCTCGTCCATAACCATTGGGCCTAGGGCTACCAAATTTGGTATGTAGTGGCATCTTTAATCCTCTACCAAGTGTGTTCAAATTATGCCCCTGGGGTCAAGTTTGACCCTGCCCCGAGGGTCACACAATTGAACATATGCTTATATAAGGCCTATTTTGTGAAAACTTCAAAAAAATTCTTGTCCATAACAATCCGGCCTAGGGCTATCAAATTTGGTATATAGTGACATCTAATAGTCCTCTACCAAATTTGTTCAAATTTAATCCCTTGGGTCAAATTTGACCCTGCCCCGGGGGTCACAAAATTGAACATATGCTTATATAATGCCTTTTTTGTGATAACTTAAAAAAAAATCTTGTCCATAACCATTAGGCCTAGGGCTACCAAATTTGGTATGCAGTAACATCTTATAGTCCTCTACCAAGTTTGTTCAAATTATGCCCTTTGGGTCAAATTTGATCCTGACCCGCATGTCACAAAATTGAACATTATATACGCTTATATCTTGCTTATTTTGTGAAAACTTTAAAAATATTCTCGTCCTTAACTCTAGGACCTAGGGCTACCACATTTTGTATGTAGTGAGATATAGTAGTCCTCTACAAAATTTGCTCAAATTATGCCCCTGGGGTTAAATTTGACCCAGCCCAGAAGGTCACAAAAGTGTACATGTGCTTAAATAGGGCCTATATTTAAGTATTTGCACATGAAGAGAAATTTGTTTCAGCCTTTTTTCAGCAGTGGAGCGATACAGGGCCATCATGGCCCTCTTGTTTAAATACTCAAAAAATGAAACCGGTTTCATGCTTGCATGAACACAGTTTATAAATGCTGTCAGAATTATAAAATATGCAATTACTATAAATACAAATGCCAGGGAAAAGTATTTTTTGTACTAAAAAATTCGAATGAATATTACAATAATACATTCTGAATACTTTAGAATGTAATTAACAGTTTTGTCTGAGAAAATCACTAATTTTATATATTTATTCAAATTCACATAAATCATATTTCAAAAACACATAATTACTTCAAATCCTTTCACACAATACTGAAAAAAATGCACAGTTTCTGATTGTTATTGATTCTTTTTTAATTTATACATGTACCCTTTTTTAATCTTGATGCATCCTCAATTGTATAATGCACATTTTAATCTGTTTTAACAATTATAATATAAAGATTAAGGCTGACTCAGTAAAATAATAGTCCATGATTTCTGCAGTACTTGCAGACAAACTAGGAATACTGCTGTGATATTATCTATCTATCTAATAGGATATAAATTTGGCTTCAATAGAAAAAAAATCAAAGCATACACATGTATAAAATGTGTATGTATATATTAGTTAAACTTAAATTGATTGACCATCAATAAAAAGATATTATAATATATGTATATATATATATCATTGTAAAACTAAAAATTAAATATGTATGTTTCTATTACATCATTTAGGACTTTTATTTTCAGACAAAGTAGAGTGAAGCTTAAAACAGTATCCAATTGTAACAGTCAATTTTGAGAAAATCAACCTTATAATTATTTTCTGTGTTGGCCAATGTCATAATTGGTATAAAATGTATATTGAACTGGAAGTTTTCTTTATTTTAAATGATAACATTTGCTTGGTCAGCCATAATTGTCACAATCAAGTGGTCTTTTTACACTGTAGTTTTCTCACTGACTATGGGTTTGTTCCGTGAATGAGCCACACAAAGTATCGTTGGGGAGATGAGTTGTCAATTTTATGTTTATCAGTCTTTCATAATCCAGTATACCTGTAAAAAGGGAATTTGTAACTAATAATCACACAATATACACAATTAAAATTGTATGCATTTAGATTTATTTAGTACTGCACATTAATCATTTTCCAAAAATATGTAGCAACATTACATTATATAATGCTGCAATACTAAAGTAATTTACTAATTAAAGGTCGCTGATGTGTAATGGATGTGGTGTCCACCTAATGATCTGGAGGTCACTGGTTTGATCCCCAGTGTGGGAGCATTCTTAAGAAATCTCCAAGAGACACCCAAGTACTGGTTCTAGGCCCAGGAAACGAACTCAAGAGCATTTCACATACATGTACGTAGTTAGTACTTTAAATTTAATCGAACTAAAAATGGGTTAAAACTAACAACTGAAACCCTTATTAATACATTTTATTTTGAATCAAGCAAATGTGCAAATTCATTAAAAACAATGAGTAAAATTTAAAAATTCTACTTTAAAGTAATCATGATAATTTAGATCATTTTCAGAATATTTAATGATGATAATGATACAATTATATATTCCCTAAATGATAAAAATAAAACATGTAATGTTAATTTATGAAAAAAAAAAGTTTTAATTGTATCAATATCATATTAATTACAACTAGATACAGGCAATTAGATCAGAAACGTGCATTAATTATATTAATCAAAAACCCAGACATTTGTAGTGATTTATGGTCACTATTTGATTAACGTTCTACAGTATACATGACCTGTCATAAAAGGTATTTTTTAGCCAGTACTACAATCGGCAATGATAGTCTGTATTGCATACATATTTTAACGTCTATTATCGATTCGCTTCCTCAAACTGACCAAATATTTAATGTTTACATCGCGAAACGTAATGCATCCAGTTTCACTTTCGGTTTGGTTGGTTTTGTAAACACCGTAATTTCATCTTAAAAATTGGATGATAGGGTGATTAAATAATAATGGAAAAGTAAATCACTTGGATAATAGGTCAAAATGCAACACAAATGAACGTTAATAGTGCTATTTATATCAAAGTTTCGGTAAAAAGTTTGGCGCTAGTTCAACGCGCATCGTATACAGCCTCATAACAATAGACTGACAACCTTTTGGGTAGTAAAGTAGTAATACAAGGCAAAATGGCGACCGTTAGCCACGAGGCCTATCTTACGGAGGAATCCGAGATAGCCGATGTATCACGATTGCCAGAGTGGCATGAGTCGTCTTAATGGAGCAAAACAGTAAGGTTAATCTTAAATAAAACAAAAAACAGGTCATGCGCATTTCTTGATTGTTAATTATAGATAAGGATTATGTTCATTCAAATAAATTGTTCTACTATTGGAAAAATATAATAATAAGATAAATAATGCGCTTTTTCTGAAACATATAGTTAACAACGGCTGTTATAAAAGTTCAAAATATAAGAAAAACACCATGTATTATTTTCAAGAAACTGAATGTTTTGTCGGAATTTATGCAGAATAATTACATTTGAGTATAAGCATCAGGAAAACGTTTGGCATTGACGATTGGCAAGCTTTTAAACAAGAAAATTGTTGCGACATTTGTATTGAGGAATTCGATCATTTGCGTTTAAAGGCTAAATAGCTCAATAGCTTAAGGTGATATTATGGGCATTTTTCGCTGTTGAATTGAGCTGAAAAGAATAAACAAGTCAAAAGAGTAGGTTAAAATGTGGTTACTGACAAATTATCTGCAACTCATCTTGTTACCAGTTGTTTATAAAAGTATATTATATAAATTATTCGATTTCTTTTACGTGACCCACCCAGTCCCGTAAGGCAAAATGATCCTTAAAACAAAATTAAGCCTGATCAATAAGACGTACTTTTTTCAGCATATTTTTCACAGCCCGGACGGAACTTTAATAATTCATTCAAAATGTCTAACGGAGCATCAAATCATATAACATTTTAATGATTGATTGCTGTGAGGATGTGAATCAGTCGTTAAATCAAATACAACCAAATGTATGCTATCTATATAGACCTTACACTTAAGCAAAACCAATGTAACGTATCTGTGTTGCATAAAAAGTGAGTTAAGGGTGCCTTAATTTCAACATAAGTGAACATAATTCGGGTAAAACGTTAGAAGAACCAGTATGTTTTCAATGATATACATGCATTGAACTTTCATAAAAAGTTGGTTTTAGCTGGCAAGCGCAACATTTAATTTTAAGCTCGACCCACATCCTAATTTTCTACTTTAGTGGAGAATCAATGAATAGCTTAAATAGCTATATATTCTCATATCTGATTATTCCTTGTAATTCGTGAGTCCGACGTGTTAGTTTTTTGCAAACAACATTTCTCATTGCATTATTTATTATCGCTTTGCTGTTATTGCGAATAGCTACCAAACCGTAATTTAACGTTGATTGGTGGGTGCTTTGATTTTGTGATGTGTTTTTGTTGCTGCTGGTGTTGGCGGTTATCATTTGATTCGGTTAGGTCAATTTACTTTCAATTTGGTGAACAAACATCCATCCTGTCCCTTCAGTAACAAAGTTAGTTCGACCCATGTTCCTTCCGTAAGTTGAGAAGTTTCATTTTTCTTTCTACATTAGTTTGGACAATGTTCTTCAAGTAGTTTGTGTAATATGACCAATGTTCATTCAGTTGTTTGATCCCTGTTCCATCGGCTGTTTGAGTATTCGTAGTTTAACCTCTGTCCCGGTAGTAATTTTACCTATGTTCCTTCAGTAGGTTAACCCATGTTTATTAAAAAGTTGAGTGTTTTGATCCCTAATGGTTCAGTAGTTTGGACAATGTTCCTTCAGTAGTTTGATCCCCGTTTCTTCAATAATTTTACATTTCTTTGATTAGTTTGACCCACGTTTATTGAAAAGTTTGACGCTTATTTCTTGAGTAGTTTGTCCATGTACCTCAGTAGTTAGACATCTTGGTCTTTAGTTTTTTTACCCCTTTTTATTAAGAACTTTGACCCCTGATTATGCCTTGGTTTAAAATGTTTTTGAATGTTTCTTCAGATGTTTGACCCATCTTTTTCTAGTTGTTTGATCTTTTTTAAGTAATTTAACCCCTGTTTTTTATGGAAAGACCATGTTCCTTGAGCAGTTGCTTCTTTCTCTTCAGTAGTTTGACCATGTGTTAGTTTAAAAGTTTGACCCTATTTTAAAGAAGTTTTATCCATATTGTCTCAGTAGTCGACCCTTGTTTCTTCAGAAGTGTTACCGCTATTCTTTCAAAAGTTTGACCCTTGTTTCTTAACAAGTTTGACATCTTATTTTCAGAGATATAACCGCTTTTTTCATCAGAAATTTCAGCCTTTTTCTTTCAGTAAGATGAACAGTGTTTCTCCTTAGCTCTATCCCTTAATTTTCAACAGTTTTTTCAGTAGTTTAACACCTGTTCCTTCAGTAGTTTGACATCAACTCCTTAAGTAGTTTGGCCAGTGTCTTTTCAGTGTTTTAACACCATTTTCGTCAGTAGTTTGACTTATTTCCGTTAAAAGTTTGACCCCTGTTCCTTCTCGAAACATCGCATAACTTCATAGCTGACTGGGGAACCTCTTACAAGGCTGCGCGAAATGCCGCTCGTCTGGAGCTTTGCTTGCCACACATGCGCTGAGACCCATGTTGGCATGGTTCAAATCTTATGATGCTAATTAGGAGTATTACTTTGTTGATTGTTTTAAAACAGGACAGATTACGTTTGTCTTTAAATGCACTAAAAGGTTTAGACAATACAATAATTATTTTATAAACATATTAATGCCTATACAGTGTATTTCACTTCAACTGAAATTGTCTTCTATGGGCATTATGGATATTATGGGCTTTTTGCACTGTTGAATTGAGCTGAAAAGAATTAACAGGTCAAAAGAGTAAGTTAAAATGTGGTTACGGACCAATTATCTGCAACTCATCTTGCTACCAGTTGTTTATAAAAAATATTTTATATATTTGATATTCTTACGTGACTCACCCAGTCCTCTAATCCGGAATGATCCGTAAAACAAAATTGTGTCTTTGTGTCGTATGAACGAATCTGCACTAAAACTAAATTTAGGTTCACATCGTACATGCATGATCAGTTGACAAACTAAAGTACGGTTGACATTCAAATGCATTATTATTCTCTTTCCGGGATATTGTTTTAGTATGTTGATGCTGCATTAACAAATATAAGTGTATATGAAGTGAAAACACCAAAAATAAACAACGGTTGCGATAAACACATATAAACTGTTAGATGCCCATAATATCACTTTAAAGCGGGTATATACGATTTTTTATATGTGTTTAATTGTAATATATTGATAAAATATGTTACAATAACACAAAATAGGCAAGGAAAAATATACGTTAAAGCCGAATTTCATAAAATGCAGCAGACAAATTAGCGCCCCGAGCCGATAGTGACGTACATATTTTCCTACAATAACCGAAGCATTCGTCTTTGTATTAGGATCGGAGATAGTGTTCGTGTGTCGTATGAATAGATATCGTTGCAGGAATTCAAATAAACCGTTAAACTAAGTTTAGATGCACATCGTACATGTATGGTATACATGCTGGCGAATTCGGCTGTACAGCCGTTTTCAATTTCAGAATTAAATATCTGGCTTATTTCGCATTTTTCGGCACATGTTCTTCTTAACTTTTATTTTAATTTATATTGAAATATATATATTATAAGTTTTGTATATAGTTTATATAAATTCATAAATATTTGACAAAATCGTATATACCCGCTTTAAATAATACGTATGAATTTATGTTTCCTTGTAATAGTGCATAATTATAGATGTGGCGGCTCAGAAAAGTTTTCCCCAAGATACATTCTGACTGACACAAGTTTTTCTTGAAAATGACAATCTAAATTCTAAAGAAAAATTTAGGTAAGATTTGTTTTCGATGCATAAAAATAAGTTAACCATTGTCATAAGTAAGCAGTCATCCAGTGCAAAACAATAATTCCTGAAAACACGAAAATAAACATGATTTTGTTAACCTCGGCGTCGTGACTTCAGACCACTATGCAAGTTAAGGTTTCTATTTAAACGATATGAGTTCTGAACGAGTTTAAGGGTCTCAGAGGTTGGTGTTATCAACCACGTAAACTCCATGCAGGTCAACCGGAAACTCACTTTATTAAAATAGGTTACCCTGCACATGTAAACAACAACTACAACCGGTTACATATGATCAGACTAAATATGACGGTTGTAATGATGATTTATTGCAGTTGGAAAATACGACAAATTATTCAAACGATGGCGTGAGTTTAAGTCGTTTTATGTATTTAACATTATAAATCTGTAAAGAAAATGAACACTGAAAATCCCGGTTTCGTGTAAAAGTGACTTTTAATGTTTCTACGTGCAATTTATCAAGTTTTTAAACCATTTAACTCATAAAAAGTATTCCCATTTCCAAACATAAGCGTTTATTCGACAAATGATCATGCGGAATACTAGTTAGGTTCACTTCGGCCTGTTTTTCAACAAAATTTACCGCAAACATGTAATTTTCAATTCCCTTACAAAGTAATTACTGAACATTAACTCTATTTGTAGAGAGCTCTCACAAATAGAAAAGAAGGAAACAACCTGCACACATTTAATTGCATAGTACCAGTGCAACAAATAAGTTTAGTGTTGCCTCATTTTGCACAATATCAACAAACCATTGGCTTTTGTAGAATACCAATAAAATTCGTTTCAGTGTATTTACCACCATATGTTTGTGAGCGTTTATTAACGTCCTTACCATACGTGCGATATACTAATATTGCCCACACTGACTGATCAAACCTATGGCATTCCCCATATACGTCGCCATATCCAGCGCCGTTGATATATTTGTGAGGATGTCCGTCGCTCGGTACCATGCAATCAAACAGAAGGGCACACGCTACCCACGGTTTAAGAATGTTTTCTATGATAACTGGAGTAGAACGTACTAAATAAAATCCAGTTGCAATTTCTCCCAAACGTATGAACTCGCACGGATGCTCATCGAAATATGTAAATGTTTTCGGAAGAGTTCGCTTAGCTACCGAGGGTCCGCATAAAGTACAGATGAGATCCATTCTTCTAGCGTCCTCTATAAGTTGAGATATATTTGATGTCTTAAATCGAATGCTTGCATCCATCCATTACATAAACGGATTATCTTTTATCACCATCTGTAAAAAGCAGAATAAGATAGGGATATTTTAATTCAGGACAGAAATATGCATATGTAATGAGTTATACTATTGTGTATACATTATTATTTTGTTTTGTCAAAATACAACTTTTTGGGCCGTGCTCTGTAAAAAGTGGGTTTAATGTAAGTGCGTAAAGTGTCGTCCCAGAAAAGCCTTGTAGTCCGCACAGGCTAATCAGGGACGAGGCTTTGCGCTTTTATGACATTTTTCGTTTCAAGAAAGTATCTTCTAAGAAAAAAATCAAGTTTTTGCGGAAAGTGGCGTCCCTTGTGGACTGCACATGCTACTATGGGACGACACTTTATGCACATGCATTAAACCCCTTTTTCACAAAGCACGGCTCATTTCTTTTTAGTACCACACCATACCATTGTTATAAGAGGCTTAAACGCGTATCCAACAACGCCTTTTACGTGGTCTGGAAATCGTGCAAATGGAAACGTTCTGAATTCACATTGGCAGACTGCTTTTATCTAAAGGCAAAATAGAGAAGAAAATTCCAATTTGTGAAAGTATTTACTCTGTGTTAATTCGTAATAGTATCATGTTAACGAATGAAAAACAATATACTTTGAACATACTCATACATTTTATGTCAACATAATGTTTACAGACGACAGTTTCGATGACTTGATCACAAATACTTTGTCCAAGTAGAACGTTTTGATGCAATTTAAAGGAATCTGCAATGTGTGCATGCCTTTAATCGATAAATTATACGTAGTATATTAACATATTATATATGGTATGATTATATCAATATCATATTAAAATATATGAAATTACGCCTAATGTGCACTGGTTTCAGATCCAAATGGAGCAATATTAAACGGTCAATAATCGGTGATTAATGTCCGCATTAAACAATACAGCAGCTGTATTGTTTGCTCTGCTTATAAAGGACGTTTATTATCTAGCGTCAGTTACATTTAAAGAATACGTAAACTACAATATGGATATTACAGAAACATTGAGGGTGGAAGTGATTTAAACACTTAAATGATGCCTGCAACTATGTGTGTTGCATAACAATCGAAGCTCGTTGTATCTTGACATCTGTTTTCAACGTTTACGCATGAAATTATTTCCACGTTAGGATATGATATGTAATAGCAGTAGTACACATATGGCAAAAATTTGCTTTTGTTTGAACTTAGACATGTATTCTTCAAGCCATCCTTAAAAATTCTTTTGTTTGGCATAACCCGACCGACCCACTAAATCGGCCCGACTGAACTTTTTTTTGTTACGTTCCAAAAAAAAATTTTTTTTTTGCTCGCCGAAACTTCTTTCCGCTAAATTTGTCCTTTCCGCTTTTTATCCTTTCCGGTTATTTGCGTCATTTAATTGAATGCTCTTTCAAGGATATCTAGAATAGCAATGAACAAAACGCGTACCGGTATTTATTTGAGTCGCCTATTTATTTGACATATGCATATGCGATTAATTAGACTTTTAATTCAATTAAACCGCTCTTGTTTTTCTCGTATCCCTTTAATTAAAATACGCTGCTGTCGTTAAGGATAGTTTGGGAGTAAAAAAAACAAATTAATTAATTATCACCGTTCAATTCAATTCGGAAATCGGCAGAGATGTGTAATATTATCGCACTATATAACTAATTAGTTAATTATCACTATTTAATTTAGAGCGGTAAATATTCGGTAGGAAGATTAAGAGTGGTCAGCTTAGAAATATTTATTGACGGGTAGTGTCACGTTTTCTTTTCGATCATTTGCTAATCTCTTTATACGACTTTCCGACCAGTCGCTATTTTGGAGGCAGACGGCGATATTAAATGTGTATTCAAATTATACAACATCTGCGCATGAATGACCCAATATTATCCGATAGCTCCACCCGTTCTCACGTTTCATTCGACAACATCATGTCATGTGTAAGCGAGCTCAATGCTGATTGGCTAGCTACCATGTGCACTTCATTAACAATAAGGTCAAGCAATGTCTTATCGGGTACAGACCAGGTTTCGTTAATTGTTCGAATTGCAAACACTTTCATTGAAACAAAGAGAAAAACATAGAAAACCAGTCCGGATTAAAAAGGGCGGATGTTTTCAACGAAATTTTACTAGATTTTCGCATTTTCGCAATTTAGATTTTTCTTGAGCCAAATTTTCAATAGTTTTGCAAATGACTCAAATGGCGAACGACAGCGCGAGCATTGCAAACGTGTTATTATTGGAATAAATGCTCACTACTACAGGGCTCGCGCTGTCGTTCGCCATTTGCGAAAGAATAGCGAATTTGGCTCTAGAAAAATATAATTTGCGAATATGCTTAAATCTCGTTAAATTTCATTGAAAACATCCGCCATTTTAGTCCGGAGTGTTTTTTAAAAACTATTTTTCTCTTTGTTTCCATGAACAATTTGAAGCGCATATGGTAGCGGGCCAATCAACATTGAGTTCGCTATCGGGTAATATTGGGTCATTCATGCGCAGATAATGAAATACACAGTTGATATTGTCGTCTGCCTACAATATAATGGCCGATGGCAAAAGTCGTATAAAAAATAAGTAAATGCTCTTTAAAGAAAAAATAGACTTACGAATACACGTGCGGTGATACGGACAGTGCAGAAAAATCTTTACCAATTTCCTTTCATGAGGCAGAAGACTTGGCGCTTTATTTGATAATTACCTTTCAGTTTGGTATATGTCGGAGTTCAATGTCAGAAAAAAAATCCCTACCTACCGACTCACCCAAATTTACCTGGGTCGGGTTATGCCAAACAAACAATTTTTTAAGGATGGCCTGACACGTGTTTTCTATCACATGCAGCCTGCGTACTAATTGCCTTTAGTATTTACATATACGCACGTAAATAAACAACCTAAAATTGTGTAGGCGTGATGCTTCAAGTGTATTTTCTTTCGAAACAATTAAATTATTTATACACTTGCCCTACCTGTTCTTGTTCGTCTGTTTTCAATCCAAGATCATAAAAAATGAATTTAGTGTTTGGCTTTTCACTCCTCACAATCTTGTTGAAGCTTTTAAACATCGCTATCGACTCTAGCAAGTGATTCGAAGACGCGCCAGATACGAACACAGGATCTGCATCACTGGCTAGGTCGTTGACGTCCTTCAGATTAGTGAACGCTTCTGATAAAAACAAACACCAGTTTGACTTAATGTGATAAAAGCGAAATAATAAGAAGCAATCGGCATATAGTAATATATACAATAAAGGCTTAGTTTCTTATAAAAAAGGGTTTGTATTAAGGCATATGTTAAATGCATTCAATGCATGATCAATTTCTAAAATTAATGAAATGCATCTTGTTAATGTATTTACCGCATTACATGCATTAACAATATTCTTACAAAGTATTGTATTATAATGTGGTAAATCATATTCATTTACCATCAATGTATCCCTGAACCTTTTCGTATCCGTGAAATACTGTAGTTCGACGAGAGTCATCTAATGTCCCATGGCAAGGTTCTGTATAGTTTATTGGAGTTAGCCGCTTCACCTCTGGAAAAACTATAAAAGTCAAACTAGTACCTGATCGATGGTCTTGAAATTAAACGAGTTCCAACTGAAATGTTTGTTTAAACATTAAATACATATCCAATGTGCACTGTTTACGGACGCTTTTCGACTATGATAACGTAGTGCACTATTCAATAATATTATAAATTGAAAAAAAAAATAATTTGTGGAAGAAGAGACCATAAGTCAACTTGTATATTAGTATCCTTAAGAAGATTTTTAATTAGAAATTAATATTAAACGTAAGTACTTAATAAGGATATGTGTTAAAATCTATGCATATCAATCCCCACTGAAATTTCCGTTAGTGTAGTTGTTTGCACCACAGAATAATAACGTGTTCTTGTTGTAGACAACGTTATTGAAATCCGAGGATTATTGCCAGTCGACAATGTTGAGTATCGTTGTAACTCGTAAAAATGCTATTTGAAATACTCATAGTTGATATGCAAAAGTGATCAAGCATCAATATTAATGCAATTTAGTAATTGCTTAGCACAAGCCGTCTGACATATAGTTTTGATATAAATAATGTTTAATACACTTGACATAATGTAGCACCAAAAATCTTACAACTCAATCAACAAGTTAACTGCTATATATTTTTCATTAGCCAGGTCGAAATGCAAAACAATATTTGTCATGTCAATATTTAATGTGATTCGTTTTATAATACTAGTTAAACATTTTCTTTTACCAATTCTTGGTGTCACATCCGTTGGTGTATGTGTTTGTAACAATGTCACAGCCGTTGGTGTAGGTGTTGACAATCTCAAAGGCGCTGTTGAAGGTGTCTGTGACAAAAACCTAGCGCCTGGAATCAACGTTCGCACGTTCTGCTGGTTCGCCAAGTAGTACACTACAGCTATTCCTTGAGAGGTCATAAACAAACTCACCATCTGTATTGACAAATCTGTGTTTAATCGAAACACGTTATGTTTCGTGCAAACACTTAAATGGTTGATACAAGTAAGCCTGTGACAAGCATGATTATTTATCTTTTGTAAGCAGATGTCCAAATTTTGATCGTGTAAAACTTTAAAAACCAGAAATTCGAAAAGGAGCACTTTGACAAAGCAGCACATCTTCGATAATACATTTAAGCATTGAATGGACCTAGGTATATGCACTGGAAAACCAGCTTACCTGGTCACATAGATGTGACTTAAATACTCTTGTAAGAGAAGACAAATCAAATTTAAAAACTCTAATGTTGTCCAAAGATGTGACGTAATTCATTTGTATGTCATACAAGTCATAGATACCTAAGAAAGTATAGATAGGGTAAAAATAAAATAGCTCTAAATCATAAGCGTTAACATATGCAAAATCAGATCCTATCAGAATCGCACTTGCAATTCATTTAGTAGTCAAGTTTATTTACAACAGTCGACATAACCCAATCACATTTCATGAAAATAATGTTTGTTATATACCATTGCGAAAATTGACCAAAACATGCATACCACCTAGAAGAAGAACAATGACGACTTGCCATTCTTTTCGTGGCCTTGGTACATCAGGCATGGTCTAAAATATACTAAAATAAGCTATGTTGTCCGCTGCATAATTATGTCACTTAGCGAGGAATTAGGAATCTAATTATTGCATATATTCGTAATTACTTTTATCCATCATTTTTAAATTCAGAGGTTATATTTGTATAATTGAATCAATATTATAAATAAGTTTCACTAATCACCTTCTTATCCTGTGTAAAAAGGTTGCCTACTCGGAATAATGCAATAATTATCTAAAACTTGTCCTCACCTTTCGTAAATAAAAGAGGCAGCAGATAACAGAGGGGGTAATCACGTGACAAACAAGATGGCGACGCCCATGCCGAGGCATGTATTTTTCTTCGTTTGATACCTTTTATTACTTGCAATATTTTTTTATTCAGCTCACTTTCCAGCCATATTAGGAACAAAGTTACTGGCTTTTATTTCATAGTAATTTTCGGTCTATATCTTGACTTAACTCGGTGCGAAATTTCTTAGCGGGATGACCTAATTACGGCTCCACTAAGAAAATTTGCGGGCAGTAAAGTCGAGATATAAAGCGAATTTAAATACAAAATAAACACTAATCACTTTTTAACTGATATGGCTGGAAAGTGAACGTCATTTAAAAAATAAAGAGAAGTAATAAAGGGTATAAAATGGCGAAAAATAACAGTCTCTGTTTGGACGTCGCCATCTTGACTATCACGTGATTACCCCCTCTGAGATTAAGGATGTTTATATGAAATTGTCAAGTCTAGTTTTTGTTTCCAATTTTATCTAGATTGAGTAAGTGTTTTAATGAATAACTGTGGCGACTGTTTGACAGTAAAATATCATACTCAAGAAGTCATGTAATACTATGATAAAAGTCGGAAATCTTATATTTAAATACAATTTAATAGTGAAGTGTGTTTTAGATTACATTTTAATTAGGTGTGTATCCGTATCGGCCCTCTTAATTAATACATCGACATGTTTGAAGTGAAAAGATAAAAAAACATGTTTTATATGTTCCTTTGCGCATGCGCTAGTTCTATCAATAGACTTTTAACATGAAAAAAGGAAGTACTTGCCCATGCTGTTCTTGTGAAATTGTGTTTTTTCACAGATATGCGGCTTGTATAAAATTTTATAAACCTTCTAATAATCCATAAAAAACTAACAAAATTATGTGTTACGTAAATAAAAATCATAGCATCACCCTGGAGTTAACGTGACCTTCTTTACAATCAAAAACCGGAAAAAAACGAGAGTGCTCGTCGTCATAGTCATTAATAAACAACACATACATTAAAAACTTCAAAATATTGAAATAAACATAAACTGTCCAGCTATTTTGAGGGTTTTTCGTTTAAGTCACGCAACAATGGGGAAAGTCGATACTATGAAAATAAATAATTACAAAAACTTTTTCGAAACTGTGACGTACTTGGGGGGGGTGGGTCGGACAGTTTGTGACAGGAGGGTTGTACAGATGGTAAAAAATAGCGTGGCACAGTATACGGACGGTCCTTATAGTAGCTAACGTGTTCACACAAGATTTTTCTTGAGTGTTTTTATGAAAGCGCTACATATTAAGGCGGCAATCGACCATCGACCGGAAATCGCATTATAACGCATTTTACTTTATCAAAAATATAAAATACCTTCGTAAGACCAAAACAGTTAAGTGGTTCCACTCACATCTACCCGTTGAGCCGCTTTACATTGATGTTTCATGTAATATCAAACATCGTGACAATTGGACTGACAAGCTGCGTATACAACCCTATCAATTGTACGGTCCATGACCACGTGTCTTTGTGGGAACCGGTAAGGGGTGCTTTTTGTCGAATAACTTTTTAAAACATTTGAAGAATTTCAACCAGTGCATAAAAGACAGCTGTTTATGCTGCTTATGGCAATATGAAATACATAAGAATTACGTTATTTAAGAAGCATTTGTTATTGTTCAAAAATTATATGTGTACTGTATTCATTTATACGGTTATCCTTCGCACAACGTGAATTTTTGTCACAGATTTCATGCGTTTTTAATGATTTATTCTCATACCTGAAGATATCGACACAAACTGCAAGAAAAACAGTCTTTTATGCACTATAGATTTTTGCAAATGAATTTCAATAACTTGAGATATTTGCAAAGATAACTATCTAAACGGTGTGTTTACATTCTTTCCAGCCCTTGTGTAAACCTCTGAACACCCCGTTGATTCTGCATCCTTATTACGTTAAAGATGAAATGTACACTTATATCACATTTTACGACTCAGTAAATTACCAAGCAATGTCACAAATTTACAACAAACAATATGTAATGTCAATACTGGTAGTAATTTCACTAATTTGCCATAGATAAAAAACAACACCAATATTTTCCTTTATGATAGTCTTTGTAGAGTTATATCATTATTATGTATTTATTGAATAAGCAACATTTGTATTGTTCTCTCATAATAATAACCCAGTGCACATGATGCTGTTTTACCAAAATTACCATACCTTGTCACAAAATTACCATACCTTGTCACAAAATTACCATACCTTGTCACAAAACTACCATACCTTGTCACAAAATTATCATACCTTGTCACAAAACTACTAGCATCCACAATAGAAATGTCCGTTTATAAATGTTAAAGCAGGATTTTAAAATATGTACTTAACAACTAACTGACTCACTTATTGTTACGTAAACACTTTATACAAACAATCAGTTACAGAACGTGCCTGTTTTATAGCGATATTACAAGCAGCTGTGGTATTCGACCAATGAGTCTATTTTTGTATCCATACAGATGTTTCTGAAAGATGGCAGCGTTTGACAGCTGAGTTTAGTTGTTGAAGATTTAAAATATACACAAATATTGAAAGTTAGTATAATATGCATTTTTTTATTTCCATTATTTTAATCCGAATGTATTCAATATTTCCAAGAATTTGATCATTCATCTCGTAAAAATCTAATTGTAACAAGACTATTGCCAAGCAATGTAACTCTCAAGCGGTGAAACTCCAACATTTTCAGCAATATTTCGAGTCTATGTTTGCCATAGCACCCTAATTCTTGAAAAATGACTAAAATCAAATGACGTGAATACTCTCCATATTGCCATGACGTAGGAACAAAATGAAATGACGTGCATAATCTCCATATTTCCATCTGTAAATATTTCAAGTTTCATGAAAAAATATGAAGAATTTTAAAAATTATCGCATGATCCAGAAAAGTGTGACGGACTGACTAAGACTGACGCACAGTGTGTTGTTTAGTTTTTTTTTTTTTTGCTTAATAAACAAAAACACTTTTTAGGCATTTAACTGTTTGTAATGTTTAAAACATGTTTAACATACACAGCAAATAAGTGGTGCCCATCAACATTTATAGATACCGCATTCTTTTGTTCACTATTTCACGTCTTTTTCATGAAGAAACGAATGTTAATGCTGTGTGCATTCTACGAAATTGTATACTGACCATAAAGATTTAAAATTTGTCTTAAAAAATAATTTATGTTTTCATAGGGCTATTTGTGTAACAGCATTATTATAATGCGACGTATTATACTATTAAATTTACTAATGCAATACACCGAAAATATATCTCTTAAAGTTGCTTTATATTCATTACAACGATATACCGACTTATACAATATAAAACATACTGCGAAGGTCGAGGTACACTATTTACGTTAGATCCTTTATAAGTAAAAATCGAGTTGTTCAATGAGGATGACACCACGTTAATTAGTCCGCTTCTTATCTGTCGTGATAAGAAATTGCGTGAAAACTGTCTTAAACAATATTTGGGTGCAAGAGCGAATCGAGAGGGTTAGAGCGAGAGAACCCCATACTCTCTTCATGTGCTTGCTCTTGCAATTTGTGTGCATCGAATCAAATAATATTCACTTTTTTCGTAAGGCATGCTTTAATATACCACAGTCACTGTGGTGCACATGGATAGTACAATTTTTGTGGATGATATTGCTTTTTTCATAGTGCTTTCTGAACCCTTTCCCCCATAAGAAGCAAAGTGAAAATGGCTTTTGCAAACAGCATAAAACCAGAGCAGCCTTTGAGTAACTCTAATCTAATATTCTGTACTCTTTACTTTTCAGACACTCCGAAATTTGATATTTCAACTGCACTTATATAAATATGTGCATTATTCAATTCGTTTTTATGCATACATTAACAAAATTTTGTTTTTTATGCCCCCGGTAGGGTGGCATATAGCAGTTGAACTGTCCGTCAGTCAGTATGTCAGCTTGTCCAGGTTCCGTTCCGAAAAAACTTTAATATTGGCCATTTCTTGTTCACTATTGAAAATAGGAACTTGATATTTGGCAATGCATGTCTATCTCATGGACTTTGAACATTTTGAGTGCTAAAATTTCAAAGTCATTCTTTAAGGTCTAGGGGTCGAAAAAAACGAATCCAAGGGAAAGTAATAAGCTTTAAATTGACATAGTTATCTTCCAGCCAAAGTATATATTTTTGTTGTAAATCAATCAAAGCGGCGAAGTATGAGGCGGCATGTGTTTCTGACAAACAACTCGTGGTAAAAAATACAGGTCAAGTCATCCTTCAAGGTCTAATGTCAAAAATACAAATCAAAGGGAAGTAATAAGCTTTAAAGGGAGATAATTATTCACAAGTGATTATAGCAACTTGATATTGGCATGCATGTGTATCTCATGGAGCTGCATATTGAGTGGTAAATCTACATGTCACGGTAATTGCTTTTAATTATTTGCTATTAAAAATAGACAGTGGCTTTTAATTACTTGCACTAAAAATAGAGATTGTTAGAGACAATTATTTTCAAGGGAAGTAATTAATATAATTATAAATATCATATTATATATTTCCTTACCAAGAATTTAACTTCTTTTCACAGTTACTGTACATATGTATTATTTGGATTATTTATAACTCAACTAAATGATTTGTCAATTTTTTTTAAATGATATAATAAACATTTCTTTACCATACTAATTTGTGAATAGTAGGTTCATTACATACCTCTGGACGTATGTCTATAGGTGCATGATGAACTCTGGCTATGAAAAAGAAAAATGAACTCTGGCTATGATCTCTTTGATAAACCACAGACCTTGGTTGTCAGTCATGTCTGACTTGGTCAATTCGGCTATCTACAACCCTTCCCACACACATCCCTCTTGTTGGATTGGACAAAATCCAAGGGAAGTAATAAGCTTTAAAGGGAGATGATGTCTATACCTCCTAAATGATAAATAGAAATTTTATTTCAAAGCGGCGCAGTAGGGTTCATTGTGTTTCTGACAAACACATCTCTTGTTTATTATTAAATTGGTAAACGACGGCTAAAAAATTCAACCGGTTCGCCTTCTTAGTTAAAGCCTATGACTATTCCATTAGCCGTTAGGACTGTTATATAGCGTTACCCAGTTAATTGACGATGTTGCTTCAGCGAAGCAGCTCGTCTTAGTTATCTTACCGTGAAAATTTCTTCACAATGGCGACTTATGTTAAAGACCGAGCCAGTCCGATTGAGCTGTGACGATGGGAAAACCTCAATTGTAGTTATTTTTAGAATTGATCGAGAATGTAACCCGCCTCCCAGTTTCGCTGAATGGGTCAAGTTCTCACGAGTATACTTCCCCGTACCCCAAAAAAAAAATTCTTACCAACAATTTTCGTACCCATTTTTTCGTTCCCAATTTGTTTCTACTCCACATTTTTTTCGAACACCCAATCTTTTGTTCTTGCCTGATTTTTTTATGCGTAAGTGGCGTCCCAGATACCCTGTGCAGTCCGCACAGGCTAATCAGGGACGACATTTTCGCCTAAGCTTTATTTCCTTGAAACTAAAAGTACCATAAAGGCGGAAAGTGTCGGTCTCTGATTGGCCTGTGCGGAACTGCACAGGCTAAATCTGAGACACACTTCACGCAACATGCATTAAGCCCAGTTTTCTCAGAACGCGGCTCATATCAATCAAAGAAGATTCAATAAATAATTGACTGTTTTTTCTAACGCTTCATATTTAAATAAATTTATATAAACCTTTTCCTGACGAAAAAATGCAAGCCTTTAATATGTAGTATTTTATTGCATGGTTTACCTGTGCTCATGTAAATTTTATCAATCGTCGGATAGTCAGTTTTAAGGTTTTCAAATACGGAAATACTTTAATTTATTATCGCGAAATTATTTATATAAACAAAGTATATCAAAAATATGCTGGAATATAACGGTAAAAACACACTCAAAATCATAAGAACCAAAAAATTAATATGTGCCTTTAAAATAATAAAGGCCACATTATTAGCGAGCAACAGCTTACAAAAACATTGATAGGAGTAGTCAGTTAATAATGTAAATGTTTTTTATGAACGATAAAATACACATTTAGATGAATAAAATGCATTTTTATCGTACAAACCTACATTTTCTGCGACATTTGTCAATCTGTTAACTCATTAATGTGCGCGAAAAAAAAAGAATGTACACAAATGTACATAAAACACTAATATATTTGCATAAATGCAAAATATGGTAATTCACTTACGGTATATATTTTGTTATAAATACACTGAAACTTGAACACACAAGAAGTTTAATGGTACACGCATTTAACCCATTTGTGCCTAGCGTTTAAGAAAAAAGCATTGGCAAACAGCGTAGACCCAGATGATCAGGATCTGCGCTGTTTGCTTAAAGAATTTCTGTAAGAAATATTCTAAATATAGAAATAAATATACTAGACATCCCTCATTTTGGACATAAATTGATCCAATTTAGAAGGATGGGAAATCTACTGGGCA